>NC_056746.1:747468413-747525913 GCF_019279795.1 Protopterus annectens | reverse complement strand
ATACCATCCTGACATCATACAGGGGGGATGGATTACTGTTAACATCTTGTGGCCATGTTTTATAGGGTTCTGGGTATGGGACTTGCTACAGTTGCTATTGTGTTGCAGGGTAGATCGGTTTCACTGTGGGGAAGGGGGTGATATCAATACTTACAAGATGTATTTAGCTTGGGCCCCCTCACCCCCATTAATGGTGCCTTTGGTCATATATGTATTTGTTATGTTCTCTTTTATATCTATAGATATATATCTGTATATATACCCACACACACACACACATATATATATATATATATATATATATATATATATATATATATATACATATATGCAAACATATACATCTATAGATGTGTGTGTGTGTGTATGTATATATATATATATATATATATATATGTATATATATATATATATGTGTGTGTGTGTGTGTGTGTGTGTATACACACACACACATCTACATGTATAAATATATTTCCTGTACTGTTGAATGACTGTGCTGGATGATATGTTTGTGAAAACATCAAGGTTATGTATATCTGACATGGCTTAGTGGTAAATCACTTTGGCTATGGTGTGCAGGGTCCTGGGTTTGAGCCTTGCAAAGGCTGTTTATTTTGTTGCTGGGCAAAACAAGGGCCATTGAATACAGAGTGATTAAGGTACTTTTAAGCAGTTGTAAGCGGGTTTGCATGGAGGTAAGCACTGCTACCTTCTACTGATTTAGCTTCTCAATTGCTTAACCTGTGTATGCATTGCTTACCCCGGTGCAAACAAGCTTAAACCCACTTACTGCTACTTAAAAATGCTTACTCCCACTTACCCCTGTGCTAATTTATTTGAAAGTGGTGAAAAAGGGGCACAAAGAGGGAAAGACAGTAGGGAAAATAGCTAGGGGTGTACAGGATTGGTGTAGGGAAGGTCCATAGCTGCCCATTTCTTCTACAGCAACAGCTGTGCATATACACTGATCTGGAGGTAGATTTTGGACACTCATACCCCTGAGAGATGGGTGGGGACAACAATAATATGTTGTGAAGCCAATTAGACCAGATTACATGTGTCCAGTGGACACGTGCGAAATGGACAGCTATGTATGTGACGAGAATTTTTTTTTTGGGAACAGATTGTCCTTTTTTTTTTTTTTTTTTTTTTTTTTAAGGTGAGAGTGGGATGTTGGGGAGGGATAGGTATATTTGGGGAGGTAGGTTGGGTAGGATAACAGGCAAGACAGCATACAGGGGCAGTATATGACACATGTGGGGGTAAATACCTTGGATGGTGAGGGGTGTTTGGAAGTCGGAAACCCATGAGTCCCCTAGTGGAAACAGTGGGACTGAGGTCTCCACCCATGGACAGTCACTACTGCACCTTCACGGCCCCAAAGGTGGCTGAGTAGGAGGTACAGGCTGACACTCTAGTTGCGCCATGCGGCCCTCAAGCTGGTGTAGCAGATCTCCAAACCCCCTGCGGAGCTCGCTATGCACCAGACCCCGGACCTGGCAATGGGTGACAGTGTCCTGTCCCTGCCCACTCCCAGGGGGTGAGTCCCATCCCCTGAGGTGGTTCCACCCGAAGGCGGTGAAGGACCAGCAGACGAGGAGGTCCCGGGTGGGCCCCAGACATGCTGGTGCCCGGTGCCACAGCCAGATGAGGTGGGTTCGCTGGGACTGGCCTTCCCAAATGTGCTATGGTGTTTCAATTTTACAACATATGTGGGTTAGTAATAGTCAACACACTCCAGGATTAGGTTTAACAGCATGCATAGATATTCCCATTAACCCAAAACACCAGATATGGAACAGTTGCATAGCAAACAGAACACATGCATATATGGAACCACACTGGCCATTACAACAGCATCCAGGTAAACTGATGGCAGCATGCCAACAATGTGGGAGTATTTCAACATGGCACATGCATAGAAACAAATTTAAATACTTATCAAACAATAGGACATATGCCTCAACAGTAGATTTAATAGAGCACATACCGAATGAGTTGTGTATTTAGTTTATTGTTGCAGATATGGTGGGGGGGTGTCAATTAACAACTTGTATATCCCTGTAGTTCTCATTAATTTTCTAGTCTGTGCTGTGACCTGTACATTACAGGTATTATTACACTACCCTATGGCCTTAGTTTGGACAGTGATATGGATGTAGACAACTATATACATGAACTGAGTTTTACCTGCAGTATATACCTCTTACCTGGTATACCTGTGGAGGTATTGTTTGTTAACACTACCTGACTATTTCTACACATATTCCCAGATTACAGGTTGATGTTATGCACATACCTGTCCATCTCTTATTGCACACACTCTGGGCATGTCTTGACAGCATGCAGGTGAAACCGGAACATATTTTGACTATTGCCCTCATAAACCTTTGGAGAGTTGTACAATGACAGGTTTGTTTTCATAGACATTTTCCAAATATGTACAGGCCTGACAGTCAGTTATATGACATTAAATGCTGACTACATGTCAGAGATTAGCATGCTGATATGCCAGGGGGACAGGGTAACAGCCAGCAGATATGGGACAATTAACTGGACATTCTGGACAAATCTGTACACTTGTGGGGTATGATTCTGCATACAGCTTACTACCACTCCCAAGATTGGAACCATGGCTGTGTCTACTAAAAATAAAACAGTGTACATCACAGTTGAGTGTGCTATATAGATATTGCTGTGTATCTCTTCTCTGATTCCTGTCTATAAGTCTCCCATGGTTTTACAATCTGACCTTGTAATTACAACACTCTTATACAGGGTTTCCTAGACAGTTTTATTATGTAGCACAGTGTAGATGACAGTGATGAGTAATACCTTCTTATTCAGAGCAACTGCAACACTAACAATGCCATACAATACCAGAGTAAACAGTACCAGTCCAGGATTTCAATCTTTTATTTCTAGGCACAGTTTTCGTATGGGACAGACTTGTTTGTTAGCACTACCTGACTGTTACCACACATATTACCAGATTCCACATTATTGTTATGCACAAATGTCTCATTCTGTTACTGCACACACACTGGTCACAGCTTCACAACATGGGGGTTAAGATGAGACATACTTTACTTATTACTCTCATAACATTTTGGGGAGTTGCTAGAATGACATGTTTGTTCTTATAGATGTCTGACAATCAGTTGTATGTAATTATTTGCTGCCTAAACGTCTGATATCATCCCACTGATTTGCCAGTTGAACAGGGTGACAGGCAGTGGATATGGACCAATTAACTGGACATTCTGGACATATATGTACAGTTGTGTTGTATGATTCTGCATACAGCTTACTACGACTCCCAGTATTCGAACTATGGCTGTGTGTGCTAAAAATACAACAGTTCACATCTCAGTTGTGTGTGCTATTTGGATTATGCTGTCTATCTTTTCACTGTTTTCTGTCTAAGTCTCTCTCAGTTATACAATATGACCTCTTGTGACTACAACAGTCATATACATACCTAAACATTTTATTTATGCAGCACAGTGTGGGCAACAGTGCTTAATACAACAGTACTATTAAGAGATTGCAACACTACATTACCATATGATACCAGAGTAAACACAGGCAGTCCAGCAGTTAGACTTTTATTGTCAGGCTTTTAACCTTTTATTTACATACAACCTATATGAGACTCTTCCTGACATATTGTCTGGTGTATTCAGTACATGCCTTAAACAATGCAGGTTTTATAATGGCAATTAACTGTCTACTACTTTTAGATTTATTTTTTATGACAGTACATGCAAGAGTATTACTAACCTGCCTCACGATGCAACCTTTGCAATCTACAGGCATGGGCTTCCTGGTTCACAGCCTGCTCGTCTGCTGCTGTCAAAGACATAAGAGGAATATTTAGCCATACCTATCCATAATATACATGAGCTGGCAATTATTAAACAGGTAGTGGACTGATACACACAGCTGGGACATCCGTCCGCCTAGCCTCTTGGATCCACTGATCCAAGAGCTCCCTCTTTCACTGCTTCAGGTTGGCACAGTGATGCCTGACCTGGTCACCAGTTCAAGGTATGCCAGTGGCACTGGTGAGGTCATGGGCGAGATGGTCCCAGGCTTCCACTTTATACTAGGAACCCTGGTACTGGCCCTGCAGCAGTCTCTGGTCATGGTGTTTAACAAGTTGTCCTGCCATGACTTTGGACTCCTGGATCCCCCAGAGCTGCGCCCAAAAGTGCACTTCTCCCATACTGGTCATAGTGCTTACAGGAAGAAGCTGCAACCAGATATGAGATGTATTCCCGCCTGTTGGGTTTAAATAGGGCCGATTTCCCACACTTTGCCGTGATTGGACGGTTTTGAAAATCCTAAGCTATGGGCAAACTTGCTTAACTAAGGTTGGAATTGCTTAAAGGGGTATACCAATGGGCAAACTGATTTAGCTGGCCTACACATTGCTTACACCTAAGTAAGCAGGGATGTACAAAGTTTAGTGTTGCTTAATTTTTAATTTGCATACTATTTGCTGTTTGGCATTGATTTATTATTCATTACATGTTATATATGTGTTTGGTATCTATGATTCATGTGCAAGTACACTGTATGGGGTCCTTGTGTTTATTAGGGGATTTCAACACTTTATTACAATGACACCTCACATCTGGACTTAATGCAGTACTCCAGTTCACATATTTATGTTATGTAGTAGGTTATACAACATAAAACTGTATATAAATTCCTTTCACATGTTAGGTTTAATATTCCTATAGTGAGGATCTGTTTGGTGACACCTCAATCTTATGTACTACTGTGATGGCTTACTGGTTAACTACTGTGACTATAGTGTACAAGGTCCTGGGTTCAAGACCTACAAGGTATGTTTATTTTGTTGCTGGGCAGAACAGCGGCTGTTGCATAGAGAGTGATTAAGGCACTTTTAAGCAATTGTAAGTGGGTTTGTGCTGTTTGCGTGATGGTAAGCAATGCTAACTTCCGGTTAAATATGCTTACACAGAGTTAGCTTCAATATTGCTTAACCTGTGTGTGCATTGCTTACCCCCATGAAAACAGGCTTATACCCACTTACTAATGCTAACAAGTGCTTACTCCCACTTACTTCTGCTTAATAGTGCTTACTCCCGCTTACACCCGCACTAATTTAGACAGAAATGTAAAATGGTTCTTGGAAAGGTGGTGGGCTTGGACACTCTATGGATTTATCATTCAGTACATATTATACCTTTGATTTGTATCCCTGATTCATGTGTACATATACTGTATGGAGCACTCATGTTTATCTGTGGATTTTACAACATTATTACAATGACAACTCATATCTGCATTTAATACAGTACTCCAGTTCACAAATATATGTTATTTAGTAGGTTATGCAACAAAAAAATTTGTTCATAAAGTGATTTGACATGGAAAATGTAATGTACTGGAGTGAGACTCGAACCAGGAATGACTGCTTGCAAAGCAAATGCTCTGACCACTACATTATTGCAGTACTGCTTCATTTGCATATATCTTGATATTTATCTTCTTGTGCCATTTAAACTGCAGTATACGTAGCTAAGCAATGGGCAAATCTGCACACCTACGGTTAAATTTTATCTGTTTGATAAAATAATTAACTTGCTTATATTATTATATTTTAACTATTGCTCTTATAAACTTGGAGGGTGTTGCTGGGGGTATGCAACCCCCTATGAGTGGTCTTGCTCATTGTTAGAGCTAAACTGCAGTTCTTGATTGCAGGGGCGTGTATATTGTGAGAGCTCTGCTCTCAGACACGCCCGCTGCACTCATCCATGCTCTGTGTCCATTTAGGAGCTCAGACAGCATGCCTTCATTAATATGCATGGCGCACTGCCATGCTGCTCCTAAATGGTCACTTCCATGCAGGATTAAGCTAGTCCTGCATGAAAGATTACTGAATTTGGGGGTATGTTAGAAATTAATCAGATACAGGGTTTAGGAGAAGGAGATGAACAGGAAAAGAACAAAGAAATCTGGAAATACCGGACTTTTTTGGACTTTGTTAAACCTGTAGGGGACTCGAAAGAATATGCCCTGCTTCATGTCAATAATGTTTGGAAAATAAAAATCAGTAACTTGGAAATTGAAAAATGTGGGATTCCAAAGTAATAATTATATTTGTGAAACATGACAGAACAAGAAAATCTGGAAATACTGCATTTTTTTGGACTTTGTTAAACTCGTAGGGGACTCTAAATCATATGCCCTAATTCATGTCATTAATGTTTGGAAAAATACTCAGGCGAGGAGGAAGAAAGTTAACTGCAAGTAGAACATTTTTTTCTTAATAGTACTATTTAAATAGTGCATGATTTTCTTTGCATGTTATAAAGTAATTTTTTTCAGTAATTTTAGGTGTAATGGGGACATTAATGTAAATAGGTGCTCCTGTTTTTTTTTTCTTTTTGTTTCTTTCTCCCTTCTTCTCCCTTTCTCCTTGCTCAGTTTTAAGAAATGTAAGTACTGCAATGTAAAAAAAAGATCTGGTTAAAAGAGCATGTTAAAAAAATTGTGCTTTTTCAAATTCTTGCATAGAGAAATGACTGTGTTAAGGCCATTAGCTTAATCTAGTAACACGTGTTAAGAGAAAGCAAGTAAATGAAAAGAATATTGAATATTATAAGGCTTTTTTAGTAAACCGGTTTGTGTCTCATTCTCGTGTCTCTAGCAGACAATCCAATAAAGAGAAATGGCATGGAGAAAATGTTTTCTGAAAGCATTCAAGTGTTTTACCAACTGAGAGAGCTATAAAGATAAGACAGAAAAGACAGTGGTTAATAGAACCACAGGATATACCATTCATCTCAGCATAAATAACTTTTCTTTTAGGTTAGCTTGAGTCTATGCATGTGGCTGTCAGTTTGGAACATTTGTTCCTATTAGGAGGGTAAAATGTCAATATCTGAAGATGTACATGCTTTTTTGTGTTATTAAGTTAATAGGTTTTAGGGGGTATTGGGAGTGTGTGTATTTTTGTTTGAGAGTTTTCAATAAAACAGAAAGTTCTATATGTGACATAGGCTCAAATGGAGATGAGAAAAAAGAACTGTATTAAAAGATTAACCTGCTAAATGTTACATGCATGACCACTAAAGCTGAAACTAGACACAACATAAAACTGTTATATATAAAAGGTGGGAATAATAATCTATTAAGAATATGATGCTTTTTATAATGTCTTTAAAAGTTATGGTCTCACAGATAAACACAAAAAAAGAAAGAGTAGTGAACTATATCAAAAATGCAGTGTGTAAATAGCTCTGCTACAGGAGACACACTTGGGAAGAACTGAACATGTGAATTTGATAAAGAAAGGTTTTCAGCATGGTTATTCAGAGGAATACCTGGGGCAAAGGAAGAGAGGAGTACTTATATTAATTTTAAGAGGAGCGCCAATAGTAATGGAAGAGGATAAAAAAGACAACAATAGTAGATTTGTAGTACTAAGGGGCTACTGCCAAGGAAGGAGGATTACACTGGCATATTTATATTCTACCAAAATCTGTTTAATGAAGCTTAAGAAAGTTCTGGGAGAAATAATCAGCATTCAGCAAGGAATATTATTTTTAGGTGGGGGAGTGGAGTTTGATTTGCAATAGTGAAAATGTGTGTGTGTGTGGGGGGGGGGGTCCCGTAAGGGAAAATATAACAAAGGAGGGTAACATTTTAAAGAAATTTATAAAAATATTTGGCATGGAAGATAGGAATTCAGTAATAGGAGCTCGGAGTCAATTTACACATTAATCCCCAATACAAAAATTGGGCTAGGCTAGACAGAATTTACATTTCACAGGAATGTGTGCATTTAATTGAAGGTATTGATACACTCCCAATAACTATTTCAGATCATGTGCCAATAACTAAAATAAAGACACAGGGTAAAGAAATACAAATGAGACATTGGCACTTTCCCACCTATCTTTTGAAGAGAGAGGAATTTAAGCAATGGGTAGTGGAAATTACTCAGGAGCTATTACAGAAGATAGAAATTTCTTCTGAAAATATAGCTAGGGAGTGAGATAAAATTAAAGTGGAGTTTAAAATTACGGTGGAAATAAAAGAAAGGGAGATATGGTTAAGAAGTAACAAGAATTACTTAAAGGGACTTGACAAATGTTAAAGTACTGCAAAATAGGGGAATCTCACAGAATAAGAAGAGAAGCAACTGCAGAATGCTAAACAGAAAATAAGGGATTACCTCGATAATATGCATGAGTTTAAAGATTGCTGTTGAGCGAATGTTTTTTGATGATAACTCTAGAGCACAAAAACTTTTAGCACAATGACTGAACAGAAAGTAGAAAGGGCTATCACCAAGCTTAGAGAACCTATAACAAGGAAGAAAATAAGGGATCATGTAGAAGTATTAGAAATATTTCGGAAATTCTATGAAAGGCTGTATAAAGCAGAGAAATATGGAAATCAAGAAAAGGTACAAATGGAAATGTTAATGGAAGAATTAAATATGCCAAAGTTAGAGACAGAGGAGGCTCAACAGCTAATAGGATAGGAGGAGATGAGATAAAAATGGTAATGTATAACCAATCTAGAGGAAAGTCCCCAGGAATCGATGGCATTCATGTGGATGTTTGGAAGATAGGAGAGAAAAAAAACTGATAAAGATCTGGAAGGTTTTAACAGTATTTTAAGATGAGGAGAAGTACTGACATCCTTGAAGAAAGCGGTGGTAGCTGTAATACCTAGAGAGAGTAAAGATCCATCAGATCAAGCTTCATATAGGCCCTTTTCATTATGTGTTTGTGTCTATAATGGCTAAAAGAATGGCAAAAGTAATGCCAAAATTGACAGATATGGATCAATGTGGTTTTGTACAAAGGATTCAAACATGTGACAACATTCAAAGAACACTGAGGGAAGCAGAATGCAAGAAAATACCATTGCTGTTGATGGGTCTTGATGCAGAGAAAGCATTTGATGGAGTAAGCTGGGACATTTTGAGCAGAGCAATGGAAGCATTTGCATTCCCTGACAAAATGATAAGGTTAAGTGGATATATGAGGGATTGGCGGTAAAAATTAAAGTGGTGGGTCCTCTCTGATAATCTCTGCTTGAGCAGAGGAACCAGGCAGGGGTGTCCTCTTTCTCTTTTGTTATTTGCATTACATTTAGAATCATTGGCAAAGAAAATAAGGGAGTCAGAAATACAAGGATATAATTAGCATGATAGTCAAGAAAAGCTGGCCCAATTTGCAGGTGACATTATTTTATACCTGAGAAAAAACAGAAAGGGACATTACAGTGCTGTCGAACATATTGAAATAGTTTCAAATCTTTTTGGGATACAAAATGAATGAAGCTAAAACAAAGGCAATATCAATGAATTATTTACCCACATATGAATTGGTTCAGCAATACCCATACGTATGGGGACAGGACATAATAAAATGAAGTATTCAGGAGTATGGATTAAAAATGATTATGGTGTGGCAGCTAAGGATATGTGGAAAGAGGCCAAACAAAAGATAATACAAAAACTGAGAAATGGAAGCCCTTTTATATGGATATGGATAGTAAGACAAGCAGTTAAAATGTTTTCAGTCCCTTTCATTTTATACACAGGTCTGGCATATTTTTATCAACCTGCGAAGAAGTTATGGATAGCAATTAATACAGAGCTGAAGGGTTTTATCTGGGAGGGGAAGACAGCAAGAATCAAGTGGGGTAAGCTTATTCTTCCAATAGAACAGGGCGGATTGGGATTACCCAATTTGGAGGGGTATTTCAGAGCAACACAGTTAAGGCTCTTATATGTAGCACAAGCAGAAAATGATAATTCAAAGTGAAAAGAGATGATGATGAAATGGGAGAAGCTCAAAAAACAAGAAGAGACTGGGATTTTTGATGCAGACCTTTAAGGAAAATAACAGTAATCATACAGAATATTATATTTATAAAGTAGCAGAAAGTATTTTAAGAACTAAGCCAACATGGGAGTGGAGAAAGTAGGCTCTGCAGATAGGGATGACTGCAATTAGGGATACAGACAGTAGGCAAGCGGGGGCTGGAATTTATTATTTTTATTTGGACTGCAGGTTAGAGACTGCCTTCCCTATCAATAATTCATATCAGAGTATAGATAAAGAGAAATAAATAGGGGGCCCTAAATGAAAGACTAGCTCTGGTAAAGTTTTTAGTAGAATCTAGAACAGAAGTTGCCATTAAGAACGGAATAATTAGTAGAGCATATAAATTATCACATGATAACTATAAGAATCAAAAAGTGGAGGTTAGAATGGCTTGGGAAGAGAGACTGGATAAGCAAGTCACAAAGAAACAATGGGGGGGGTATATGTATGTTTCCCAAATATGCAACAAAGTCTAAAAGATTTAGGATCTTTGCTTGGAAGTGTTTACATAGGTATTTTTATACCCCAAGTAGTCTCCAAAGAATTTTTCCTCAGGTAGAAAGCAAATGTTGGAGGTATGATGGAGAAGAAAGAGGTAACTAGGAACATATTTTCTGAGGGTATAATGTGTTGGCAGACTTTAAAAATTTCCTCCAGACTGCTGTGTTGGAGATGCTGGGTGAGCAAATCGGTGTAACAAGGGAAATTATTTTTTTGAGCCATGATACAGAATCGGAATTGCCTAGACATAGTAAGGCCTTGCTGATTCTAATTATGATGGCTGCAATAAAAGTACTTACTAGAAAATGGAAAAAGTCTAAACCAACTTTACTAGAAGTAGCAAAGATAGTAACAGAGATAAAATAACTAGAATTGGGGGATCTTCAGAAAAGGGTAGAATCAACTTATATAGGAAAAAAAATGGGAAGTGCAGGATCAATACATGCAGAGGAGGAACAAAGGTTAAAAGAAGGCAGGATATGAATGAGCTATGTAATGTCTGACTGACAATGACTGATTATATTGTAAGTGATGTATAATGTTTGCAACTGAGATTATGTCGGTATGGTTTATCTTCATTTATAGAAATGTAAAATTACCTGTGTCATACACAATAATTTAATAAAGATGTTTCTTATTTATAAACAAAAAAAAGGCAGATGAAGAGGTCATGTATCCGGTTGAATGGACCTTAGGCATTCTTTGTAGAGAAAGTCCCAGCTGGGAATAAATCCAGGAAATGCAATTAGTTATCCATTTCTCTGATGTAGCTTTAGAAACTGGATAACCCAGTTGACTTGATGAAAGGGAGACAAACAGCTGGTCTTATTTTCTGAATTCTTTTGTTCTGTGTAAATATAAACATAACTGTCTATGCACATCCAGAAGATGTAGCATGTATTTTGTTTGAAGAATGGATGAATAGTTTGGCTAATGTTAGATTCAAAGCCAATTTAGGTAAAAAAGAAGGGTTAACCCTCTCTTTATGGAATATAGTGTAAGGAGTCTTTGATGAAAAAGCCTGGAGTTGAGAGATCCTTATAGCAGAAATGATAGCCACTATAAATGCTGTTTCCCAGGATAGAAACTTTAAGTCAGTTTTTGCTGAAGGTTCAAAGGGTTGTTGAGTCAAACCTTGGAGTACCACTGTCAAATCCCAGGCAGGTGATTGATCCTTTACTCGAGTAAGTAGGAATGTGTCTTTTAAGAAAGCCTTACATAACTTGGAAGTAGCCTAACAATAGTTTTTGTCCCCTGCATGAAAATATGATATGGCTGCCAATTGTACTTTGATTATGGAAAAACTAACACCTTCTTTGAAAAGAGAAGCTAGAAAGTCTAGTACAGCAGAGACAGGGGCAGTAAAAGGGTCAATGTTGTTTTTCACAGCCCAAAAAGAAAATCTTTCCCATTTACTTTTGTAAATCTTTCTTTCTGGAGTCTTTTTGCAAGGATAATAGTATGGCTTGTTCTGGAGAGGAAAGCCTAATCTATTAGTGGAACTGAAGAAACCATGCATTTAGTTTGAGGGTTGGGATATTGGGATAATGCATCCCTGATGAGTGTGACATAAGGTCTGGTGTTGGATCCAGTATACAGGGAGGATAACGAAGATGAGACCAAAGGAAGAGGAACCACACCTAGCGAGGCCAGAAAGGGGCAATGAGGATGACCGAGCTCTTCAACTGATTTGCTTTTTGTAAAGATTTTGGGATCAGAGGTACTGAGGGATAGGCAAAAAGGAGACTGGATGGCCAAACATGGACTACAGCATCTCTTGGTGACTCCCCCCTGAATGGGGATCATGGTAAAATACCTGCTGCACTTCTGGGGAGATGCAAAGAGGTTGTAGCAAGGGTGGCCCCAATGCCAATGACTGATTGAGAGACCACTTTTGAGGCATCAGAATGAACTTTTTGAGTTTGTCATCTAGTACAATGGATTTCCCCGGAATGCACTTTGCTACTAAGAATGTGGTTGGAAGAGATTGCCCATTGCTGCACTGTCATAGCTTCTCAACAGAGGGGGTAAGATTGGGTTCCCCCTTGCTTTTTGATGTCCTGGACAATAGACATTGTCTGTTTGAATCGCAACAGTCCCTAGAGGAAGAGCATCCTGAAATGCCGCAATGCTAAAAGGACTATCCAGAACATAGTTATGTGAATTGGTCTCTTGGGGGCAACATGTGTCTGGGATCATTCTTCACAAGTAATGCCCCCCAATCCAACTAGGAGGTGTCCGTTGTCACTGTGGCCAATGGGGTAGGAAGAATGAAAGGCAGTTCTAGATAAATGTCATCTGACTGGATCCATCAGTGAATATGGTGTTTACATATCTGGGTAAGTCTGACTGGAAATGATAGTTGTTGTCAAAGAAAAGGCCATTTAACAGCTAGAGTTCACTGAAGGGCATGCATAAAGTAGCATGCTAAAGTGACTAGAACTATTGCTGCTGCCATAGAACCTAAAGCTTGAAGAATTTGTCTGGCAAGAGGAGCAGGATGTGATAGAATTTGATGAACCTGAAATATGAGTGTGCCTATATGGTGAGAAGGTAAGGAAGGAATTTGAGTTGTTGTGTTCAGATGTGCACCAAATAAACTCCAGACTCTGTACTGGTGTCAGATTTGATTTGGAAAAAGTGACTGTTATACCTAGATGTGATAAATCTGGAGCAAATAGTTCCTGGACTGCTGTAGGAGATGCTTGGTTGGGGCGGTGAAAAGCCAGTCATCTAGATATGGAAACACTCAGAATCCTTTTAGTCTTAAATGAGTGGCCACTACTACCATACACTTGGTAAACACCCTGGGGGCTGTGGTGAGTCCAAAGACCAGGGCTCTGAACTGGTAGTGACTGGTTCCAAGCTGAAAGATTAAGTGTCTCTGGGAGCACCTGTCTATTTTGATGTGATAATATGTGTCTTGAAGATCTATGGAGTACGTCCAATCTTCCTTGCGTAGAAACAGAAGAATGGACTGAACCATAGCCACTCGGAACTTTCATTTCTTCACAAATTGATTTAATTTGCTTAAATCCTGCATTGTTTTCAGGTCTCCTTTCTTTTTTGGCACTAAAAGAAATGCAAGTAAATTCTAAATCCTGTTTGGTCTGGTGAGACCTCCTGGATGAGTCTTCTGTCTGGCAGCTTTTTAATTGCTTGTGTTGCAGCTTGCCTCTGACTGGGTGGAATGTCAAGGTGCTTCTATCTTTTGAAAACTGATGTCTGGGGAAAAGGGTATAAAGTAACCTCTGGATATTACTTTTTAGCACACAGGTATCTTTTGTTATAGCAGCCCAGGCTTCTGCGTGCAAGGACAAATGTCCCCTGACTGCCAAGAGAGGTGTGTAGTTGGACAGCACTTCATGAACACCGAAAGGGTATATCCAGAAAGGAATCTTGGAAACCCTGATTTGTGGGCCTCCTCTGCCGCAAGGGTGGTATCTTCTGTTCAAACTCCCTCCTCTGCCTCTGAAGGAGTTGTCTCCTCATGAGCCCTGGAAAGGTACCTGGGATTTGTGGAACAACATTTTCAGGCTAACTCTCTGAGTCTTTGAAAATATTTTGTTGAGGTGTATAAATTTTAAATCCTACTGCAGACAGGGTGTTTCCTTCTTGTTCACTGTGGGTAAGCATTTCTTTCACAGAAGGGCCAAACAAGGTTCTATCAAAGGGAGCACTGATAAAAGAAGAATTGAAAGACTAGGCAAAGTCACTTAGCTGCATCCAGGCATGTCTCCTTATGGTAATGCCTGAACTGGCTGCCCATGAGGCACCTTCTGCTACATGAAAGATTAACCTTATAAATGCATTGTAAATTGACAAAAGAGTGGCCAGCTGAGAAGATGATCTTTGGAAATCATCTGCAGACATGGACTCAGAGACAGAGTTTGATAGTTCTCCCTTCAAATCTCTCTGTAGGCTTGTAAAGTGTGCCGGGTAATTCAAGGACCTCAGGGTGAAGGTCACTGAAGCAAATATATGCATTCCAAATCTGTCCAGTGCCCTAGCCTCTCTGTTGGGGAGTGGACAGAGGATCTCTGTTCTGCTAGCTTCTTTTTGGTGCCTGCTACCACAACCACTGCATCGGGAGGGACCCTTTTTCTTCAGTAGGATTTATCCTTTTGCAGGGCTAAAAATGTGTCTGGGCAATGCTGGATTGGCTCAATGGAATCAGATGCCTTCTATGCCTGGTGAGAGACTAGGTTGATGAGCGCATCAGGTGGGGGAGTCACCCAAGACAAAGATGGGCCAGATCCAAAAGATTCCAGAAATACTGACTCCTCTGGAGGAGGACCGTTGGTGGATCAACCATCTTTCTGTTTAAGGATCTCTAAAATGTCTTCAAATGAGACGTCATCAAGTGGTGATCTGGGGGAATCCTTATCCTTCCTCAAAATCAGTATCTTCAGTGAAAGATTCCAATGGAGAATATATGTGCCTCTTCTTGCATGTTCTCTTCTGGTAGACCTCCTCAGGGGGATGTCCGGGGAGGTGTCAGAAGAGAGGGGAAGTTATTCCATGGGAACTGACTGGAAGTAAATGGAACTGGCTGCCCCTGTACAATAGGTCTGATGGACTCAGAGCTTGGAACCATAGAGGGAACAGGGGTAGGATCCAAGGGAGGATGAAAGACCAGATCTCTAGAATGAGAAAAGACCCTTTCCACAACTTCAAAGGCTGATGAACCCAGAGAATTCATGGCCACCCACACTGGAACTGAATGTTCTAATATGAGTAGATCATGACTTCAACCTGATCCATGCCTCATGGAGATAACTGGAATGGAGTTATCCAGGGCTGAGGCTCCAAGGGACAGGAGTGGATCCAACATCATTGGAGAAGACCCTGGTTGCATGGATCTGATGCTTCGGCTCCAGGACTCGTTCCTATTCAAAGGCATAGGGATACTGTCAGAGTTGAAGAAGTAATTCTCTTCAGATCTGACTCTAGAACTCTTGGAGCAGTCAGATCCTGGGGCATTGAAACCAAAGGATGGATCGGAGAAGAGATAAATCTCTGAGCAGTGGCAGGAAGACATATGGATCCAATAGGGGATGGAACTGAGACAACCCCCATTTAGATCTGAGCTACGGGGAAATTTCACATCATCCTATACACATTCGCTTCAGAAAGACTCCTGGAGGACCTGATGGATGAAGTAGTTGATTGAGATCTGGAATGCTTTTTAGGTGTCTTCATAAAAGGAGAATGGGGCCAACGGTAGATAGGATCTACCAGAAACTCAGGTGAGTGAGTCCGCAGTGTGTAAGACATGCTAGGGTTAGGATCAGAAGATTTAAAATCCATAATTTTGAGTGGTAGGACTGTGTGAAATGACAGCAGAATCCAAGGACTTAGGATCTGAAGGCTTTGGGTCCAGAGTCTGCCTTTTCAGGTCTGGCAAACTTGAATCCAACAATTTTAGAACTCTTGAAGGTGGCTCCAAGGACATCTTAGGAGACTTCAGATGCAAATGTTTCCTGTGGTCCAATGGAACTTTTGAAGACTTACTGGGGGGTTGAGCCCCTGAACAAGAAAAAGATGAAGGAGGAAGCAAACCTTTAAGTACAAGCTTACACTTCCTGTCAGCTATGGCTCTTGAGTTAAATCCTGCACAAACTGTACAGTTTGCATTTAATTGAGCTGCTCCTAAGCAATAGACACATTCCTTGTGGGCATCCGAGTTAAGGATTTTATGCCCATAAGAAGTGCATTCCTTGAAACCCATCAGCTTGACATCCATGACAGTAAAAATCAACAGAGGAAAAAGTAGTTAAAAAAAATCTGTCCTTACTTTAAAGAGAAAATACCACCAATGGTTTAAAAAAAAAAATGGAATATCCTTTTTAATGGTGTAGGAGTTACAGAAGAATGAAAGAAAGACAAATGCCAGCAATGGTATATTTGAGAGGTTACTATAAAAATAGTAGGACCCTAACACAGAAAATCCAAAAAGTAAGAGGGACGTTTAAGATTAGAAAAGAGGATGAGTTTAGATGAAAGGTAATTAAACTTTTTCACATACAAATATAGAAACTATCAGAAAATGTTGCAAAAGAAGAATCCCACCCACATGTGGTTGATGGCGGCAAATGATATCTGAGGTTTTGGGGATGGACTAAGACATTATGAATAGAGGGAGGAGCTTGAGAGTCAGATCCAAAGCCTGAAGTATGTGGCCAAGTTGGATCTAGAAAAGGACATCAAATCATAAGTTTCTGCTGTTATTTTTGTACAGTAAACATTTGGTTTCTAACAATTTTGAGTTTACATACATCAACAGAAAACAAACCCTGGATATGTCTCCACTGTTATCATAAACACAGATTTTATTACTCCAAACAGGATCTTAACACAGTTTAAGCGCTTTCATGTATACAAATACACTTCATCAGAACAAAATAAAATAGCTTGAGCTATTTCTTAAGTAAAAAGCAAAATATCCACCTAATTAAAAACATTGAGCTTAATCAGCATTTCCGTTTAAAGCAACAGCATCAAATTTGAACTACCATGTCATGTTATTAAATAAACAGTTCACAATGCTTCAAACACATACTATGCATATACATAAAGTTAAATGACTTATAAAAAATAATAAAACGGTGTGCCAACATGGCAATACAACATTTAAAAAAGGAAATCATGTCGCAAATATTTTCTGATGACATTTCTTGATGATACCTAATCTAACTTGAAAAATCAAGAACATTGTAATGATAAAGCCATAGTAACCCATCAGTACTACTAAATGGTCATAAAATACTCTTAAAATACTGAGCGGTGTGTGGAACACACGCCGTCCGGCATAACCATGAATGAAAAATAAAAAATATATATTTCATTCATTTTTTATTTTTCATTCATGGATATGCCGGACGGCGTGTGTTCCACACACCGTTCGTATTTTTTAAGAGTATTTTTTATGACCATTTAGTAGTACTGATGGGTTACTATGGCTTTATCATTACAATGTTCTTGATTTTTCAAGTTAGATTAAGGTATCATCTAAGAAATGTCATCAGGAAAGTATTAATTTTTGCGACATGATTTCCTTTTTTAAATGTTGTATTGCCATGTTGGCATACTGTTTTATTATTTTTTATAAGTCATTTAACTTTTATGTATATGCATAGTATGTGTTTGAAGCATTGTGAACTGTTTATTTAATAACATGACATGGTAGTTCAAATTTGATGCTGTTGCTTTAAACGGAAATGCTGATTAAGCTCAATGTTTTTAATTAGGTGGATATTTTGGCGTTTTTTTAAGTACTTAAGAAATAGCTCAAGCTATTTTATTTTGTTCTGATGAAGTGTATTTGTATACATGAAAGCGCTTAACAAACTGTGTTAAGATCCTGTTTGGAGTAATAAAATCTGTGTTTAAGGAAATTTTGTGGATCGTGGTTACATCTTTGGGTTATTTGCTGCTTTGTTTGGATATTGGTTGAACCCTTGGATACTTTTTGGTGCAAGTCCACTGTTATCATACAATGCACATTTGTTTTCTATTTTTACTCATGCCAACATTACATAAACTGCTCAATTTAGGCATCCCTTTAAACCTCACCCTTCTCTTTCTCATTATTCTCATGAATTTTCACACAAATTCCATTTATTTATATGAAATGTGATCATTTCCCTTTCTAAAGGTCCCCCCTTTTATCTCATTTACAATATTCAAATTTGGCATAGATTTTGAATTACTTTTTCTAGTAACTGCTTTTTTGGAAGCCAGCAACATTAATCCTTGAGAGGCCATACTATGTTATGGGAATTCAGATTTTATATCACAGCTCAAAAGAATCATTTCCTTAATTACAACCAATAGGGAATTTTCAAAATATGCCATCTCTTTACATTATCAAAGACAAAAGGTATAATTTGTGGGTTATCAGATCCGAGGCTAGTACTTTAGAATCTTCAGTTTTGAAGCACCATTTCCTCTCCCATAATGTCTTGCCTGTCTGAATCTTGTCTGACTGAGGTTGCCCTACTATACCTGACTTGCATATACAGAGTCTCTTTTTCTAGGAATTACTGAAAGGACCAAAGGTATCTCACAAGAGACTTTGAGCAAGTCCACAAAGCCCACCAAGGTCCACATATATTGGTAACAGTTTAGAAGGTTGATAGGTTCATAGGTAGGTACTAGGCTATCGGCCCAAGGGCCTAAGTAAGCCTAGCCAACAAGGCTCCCTGGCTTACGCCACTCAAGAAAGTTATTTTCCTGTGCCCCTGTCGAGCAGAGCCACAGAAGTGATCCCCGGGGTGTATTTCCTATTTCCCATCCATTATCAAGATTTTTCTTGAAGAGTGCTAATGAGAAACTTTGCTTGACATAGATGGGTAGCTTGTTCCAGAGTATGAGAAGTCTCTGGGATAGGAATCTATCCCCTCCAGCATGTTCTGTTTATTGTGGTGACAAGGTTTAGGTCCCTACAGCGTGTAGCTCGGAGGGATTGGGATTTCTTTAGGTGTAGCATGTCCAGCAACTCTGGGTTTGACATAGCTTCATATGTTAGGCAGAGATCACCTTGGAGTAGGCGATATGCTATGGAGTAAAGCTGGAGTTTTTTGAGACAGTCAGTGTAGGGCATCTGTTTGAGGCCAGTAATCCTCTTTGTGAGGTACTTCTGTGGCCTTTCCAGCTGCTGCAGATGTCTTGTGAGGTACATTCTAAAAGGGGTGTTGTACTCTATAATGGGTCTAATGAGTGTCGAGTAGAGGGGAACAATGACCTCTTTTTTCCTAGATGAGAACCCCTTTGTGATGAGGTGTGCCACATAGAAGGATTTCCTGACTACTGCGGCGATGTGATTATCAAAGGAGAGGCTACTGTCCACCTGGGTCCCCAGGTCTCATCACACATTCGGCATTAAATAGACTGCTGCATGAGTTTTTACCAAAGGGGATGACAATGCACTTTTTGGCACTGAGCTTGAGGCCATGGCTCTGACACCAGGCATCTGTCTCAGTGAGGCCTTTCTGTAGGATGTCCACATCATTTGGGGACTCAACTATGGCTCCTAGTTTGCAGCCATCTGCGAACCTTGTTAGCCAAAGGCCTTCTGTGTTAGCCTGTACTTCAGAGAAGTAGATACCAAACAGGAGAGGTCCCAGGACTGAACCCTGTGGTACTCCACTTGTCACTGGTTTGAAGTCAGATTTGGAGCCGGCAACTTTTACAGTGTGGGTTCTGTCAGTAAGCCAACTGGCAACCCATCTTGTGACATAGGGATTTATACCTAGTTTAGTGAGTTTAACTATAATTCCAGAATGGGGGATGGTGTTGAAAGCCTTGGCGAGGTCAAGATAGGCTGTGTGAACCACCTTACCCTCGTCGACAGCTTTGGTGACTGCCTCAAAGAAGTCAATCAGGTTCAGGAGGCATTTTCTGCCTTTCACAAACCCAAACTGGGAGTGGTCCAGAGTTTGGAGGTTACCAATGTCTTTGTTTAGGAGTTCCATGATGACATGTTCCATGGCCTTACAGACCAGGCTCATCAGGCTAATAGGTCAATAGTTCCTGGGAGCAGTGGTGGCTCCCTCTTTTTGGAGTGGGATAACTGTTGCTGTGCACCATTTAGTGGGCAGAAAGCCTGATGCGAGACTATGATTGAACATGGTGCTTAGGTGGGGAGCCAGTTCGTTCTGAAGTTCTTGTAAAATGCAGCCTGGGATGTCCGGTCCCATGGATGCTGTGTTTTTGGCTTTAGAGAGTGCAGCTTTTACCTGCATAGTTATGATTACAGGGACTCTGCATTCTTCCTGTATAGATATGGGCCCTTTAGGGAGTGAGAGGGGGGAAAGTTAGCACTGAACCTATCTGCCAGGACGTTGGCAATATCAGTTGGTTCTGTAATTTTCATGCCGTTGTGCTGTAACTCAGAGCAGATCTGGGTTTTGCCATTGAGATTCTTGTCATAACTATAGAATACTTTGTGGTTGTCCCTAGAATCAGTGGTGATTTTGTTTTCATAGCTAGCTTTGGAAGATCTTATAAGTGATCTCAGCTTCTTACTGAGGCTGACCAGGGAACTCCTCCACTCATGGGATTTTACGCTCTTTTGCAACAGTTTCTTCCTTCTGTTGTAGAGTTTGTTTATGGCACAGGACCACCAGATTGGCTTCCTTTTTTTGGAGGATAGTGTCTTGGTTCTGTTTGGGATAGCATGATTCATGCACTCATGTAAGTGCTTATAGAGTGCATCTGTGTAGGATTCAGCAGTCGTAACTGTATTGTCCATCTGCATGGGTGTCATGAAGTTCACCACTTCTGTCTTAAGAAGCATGAAGTTGGCTCTGGAGAAATTTTTTACCATGATTTCCTTAATGGGGGGTGGGGGCGGGATGTGGATATCTAGGGTGATTAGCTTATGGTCAGATCTGACCAACAAGGGAGCTGACTTCAGGTGTGGAACACTGGTCACTAATGTTGGTAATGACTAGGTCTAGGATATTGTTGCCCCTGGTGGGGGTGTGGATAAGTTGATCCAGGACTTTGGAATTTATGAATTCCAGAAAGCGTTGAGCGAAGGAGCTGGTACATGAGTAGTTTTCCAAGTTAATGGTGGGGTAGTAGAAATCACCCATTATTAGGGTGTTTGGTTGAACTCTAATATTTTCCAGTATATCAAGAAAAGAAGAGTGGGAATCCTGGGGCATGGTGGGGAATCTGTAGCAAGCTACAATTTGGATTGCAGTTTTGCCCAGAGTTAGTTGCACTTGGATAACCTCTGATGCATTATACTGAGCAACTAGCCTGGAGGTGTGGATATCCTTAATGAATGTGGACACGCCTCCGCCTTTGGTGTTCCGATCCAGGTTAGGTGGTCGAAAGGTGTGGTATGAGTTATAGCCTGGTAATGCAGGGGTGTTCTCTGGAGCTTTGAACCAGGTCTCTGTCACTGCACAGATAGCGATGCTCTCCATTTTAAGGAGTGCCTTGAGGGAGTGCATTTTGAGATTTAGACTTCTAGCACTGAGTAGCATTACCCTCAGTTTTTGCTTGCCTGTTCCTGTTATGGTGGTGAATTTGTTATTTGAACCTTGCCTAAAAAGGCACTATATGAGGCAGCAAGCGCCTTAGCCAGTATCTGGAATCCCATGGATGAAAGGTGCAGGCCATCTCTGGCTAAGAACCGTGGTCTGTCGACCATGTCGTCCCAGGCAGACAGATACTGGATCCCTTAGAATGACACCAGAAGCTCAGCCAATTGTTGAAGTCAATCATTTTACCCTTGTACTGTGGTATCATTCTGGGTGATGTCAGGATGCTACTCGGGGCTAGGGTCATACCTGCCTGGGCTACAAGATCGGAGAGCTCTTCCATGTATCTTTTCATGCGGTTCAGGGAGGTACATCTCAGGTCATTCACACCAACATGGACAATGACAGAGTCATATTTGTACTTGCTGTGGAGTGACCTGAGTGCGTGGGTTATGTGGCGGATCCTGGCACCCAACAGGCAGCTGACAGTAACCTACTCCTTGTTTAGCCTGGTGAGTGGGACATCAGTGTGTCTGAATATAGAGTCACCTATGACTAGATAGAAGGGAGGATGGTTGAGACAGATGGAAAAAGTCAACACAGATCTAGCATTATGTTAAGTCCATAACTTTCATGTTCAGTGTTGTCTTTTCTGTTTGCCTCAACCTGTGGGACAGACTCCCCAATCAGACAAAATGGGTGGTATCAGGACAAAATATTCCACAAGACAGTGAAGCCAAAAGATGGCCTAAATCTGGTCTGAATGCCCAATTTATAATGGAACACAAGGCCAAGTAGCTGCTGCACAACTATCATTCAGGGAAGCATAACCAAAGGCAGCAACAGAAGAAGAACCTGCCATAGTAGAATGGGCTTTTGGCTTAATAGGTAAGGATAAACCTTTCATGGTATAAATAAAGGATATGAAATCAGAAAGCCATCTGAATAAAGTCTCTTTAGAAACCAGTTTCCCCAACTTAGCTCTAGAGAAGTACACAAAATATTTATCTGACTTCCTAAAACATTTGGTCAGTCCATATAGACTCTCACTTGATGATGGAGGTCTAAGCAGCGGAGCATATATTCAACCTTGTTAGTGAAATTTGGAACAATCCAAAACAAACCTGTTAGCAGCTGAAGGTGTTCCTTGAAAGAAAGGGCAATGCAGTGAATGAGTCATGAACAAACCACCATGGACATCCAAAAGACTCTTAAAATCTTTTACTAAAAATGAACCCTTGATAAAAACGAAATGTTTGTAGCAAAATCCTTGTGGAAAAATGCGTAAAGACACAAAAAGTTGCACCACTCAGGATGGATAAGCGCTTTTGGGATTTGCCTTCCTCAGATCCTGTTGCAACTGAAAAAAGGTGTTCCACTTAAGGAAGGCATGACCAATCAAGACATTCACACAAACTGACACCTCCAGTACAAGCCAGAGAGAAGACATCCTATCAGAAGCATGATGGAAAAAAATACACCCTCCCTGAGATCCAGTCAGTGGAAAAACTTTAAGTGCAAATTATGGCACTGCTTCATTGGGTGTGAATTTACTTTAAAATTAAACACTGCTCTAAGAGTGAATACCAGTCGTCTTTCTTCAGAAGGGTTAAAAAATGAATGCCACATCTTAGTTTAAAAAGGATATGTTAAATCGTAAAATAGTAGATTAGCACTCTGTTTCAATGAAGTAAGTCTTGTCACATAAAGGGCAGTTGTTCACAGTACATGAACCATAGCTGAACAGCCTAGACCAATCACAGTGCTTATATGAGCCAACACCTCCAGCTCTTGTCAATAAGGTGCGTTATAAAAAGCAAATATAATTTGTATGCAGGACTGGGAAAAATACAACTTCATAAGCTAGAGTTATTGCTGTGTCTCAACTGCATTTTTTTTTAAATATGTAACAAGGAAAAAGTAAGTGCATGAAGTAAAGGCATGTTAGCTATTGTAAAAGCAATTTGTTAGCCTGACTCCTCCAGGCTAGGAGTGAATTGTTGCTAGGGAAGGTTTGAAACATCCAAGGTCAGGAAACAAGACCGCTTGAAAGCAGGTGGGTCATGTATAGCAAGGTGTTCACATGAAGTCCGAGGCAAAACTCACAAGGGATGAGGACATTTGTAAAGTTTTCTATTAGTCGAAGTCATTGTAACATAAGAAAGTTGCATGAAAAGTTTGATAAGAAAAATGTATAAAAATACAGTTCTCCTATGTAAAGTGAGACTGATTTACCAACTGCTATGAAGATGGTGTCCCAGCACTGCAAGAATGAAAATGTCCGTTTGCACATCCTGAAGTGTTGTTCCTGACTGAAGGCATATGAGGTAAATTATTTATTTATGACTAACACACAGTACTGACAGGATCTTTGGGGGAAACACTTCATTTTGATGTCACTGAATTGCTTGTGCAGACATGGATATATATTACTGAAGGGGTCATTGGGGGAAACATTTCATGTAAGTGCTTGTGCACACACGGACAAACTACTGAAGGGATCAGTAGGGAAACATTTCATGTAAGTGCAACTACTGAAGGACTCTTGGGGGGAAATGTTTCATTTTGGTACTTTTGTATTCATGGACAAACTACTGAAGGGGTTGTTGGAGAAAGTGTTTCATTTTGGTGCTTGTGCATACATGGATATACTACTGAAGAGGTTGTTGGGAGAAATGCTTAATTTTGGTGCTTGTGCATACATGGGCAAACTACTGAAGGGGTCATTAGGAGAAACATTTCATGTAAGTGCTTGTGCACACACGGACAAATTACTGAAGGGATCAGAGGGAAACATTTCATGTAAATGCAACTACTGAAGGACTCTTGGGGGAAATTTTTCATTTTGGTACTTTTGTATACATGGACAAACTACTGAAGGGGTTGTTGGAGAAAGTGTTTCATTTTGGTGCTTGTGCATACATGGATATACTACTGAAGAGGTTGTTGGGAAAAATGTTTAATTTTGGTGCTTGTGCATACATGGACAAACTACTGAAGGGATTGATGGGAAATGAAGTCATTTACTGCTGCTTGTGCAATAATTGGTCACATCTGTGTATGAGGGGATTAAAATAAATCACTTTGTCCAGTTGTTGCTATTTTTATTTTATCACACCTGATATCTGAGCTACATTCAGTCTCCAACTAATACAGCATAAACTAAACCAAGCTAATCAAACAAATCCACAAGTCACTCAGCAAACACTTTGATTTTATTGACATATCTGGTACTTTGGCTTTTCACCTTCTTAGGGTAGCATACCAATACAAGTCTTGCTTATTTATAGTGGAAGAACCAAGTTTATCATTCAATTATTCTTACTCAGTTAACCATATATTTATTTAATTAAATAATTTATCCATACTGTAATTTTAAATATATCCTACACAGTTTCTGACTCACACATCTTATCATCATATTAAATGTCTTCTATTTAAATACATAAATTAACTTCTTGATTTCAACTCCTAGGGTGTAAGGTCCTACAACTTAAAATCTCCATTACCAGTTCCAGCAATTTAAAAAAAAACATCACCCCTGGGTAAAAACGGCTGTGCCAGAACACTAAAAAAAATTTGGAGACTAGCCCCTGATGTCTTAATACAAAGTGCTCAGTCACTGGACTTTTCATATTTTTATTCCTAATGCCACCCAAATGCTCCAAAATTAAGACACTCACTTTTCTGTTGGTTTGTCCCATATACTACGCCAGATTGCCACATCCAATAATATATACATATAGACAGTAAAGTGGCTATAATGATTGGATTTGTACTGAAGCAGTCTGTGGATGAAATGAATGACCACATCAGTTTGATCATAGGTAACTGTTTTTGATCTGCTGTAATAAAGCTCGACCTTACTGCATTTGACTCTACTCATTCAGTTGCTTCCTGCAGCCCCCCCTCTCCCACTTTGAATCTATAGGGATAACAGTATCAAAGGAGAGTAGCTTGGCAATTTGACTGGTGGTGTCCAGATGACATCCAATAAACTCCAGAGTTTGGACACGTTTCAAGTTGGATTTTTCAAAATTGACTGTGATACCCAAGGACAGGCATAGCTGGAGCAAGACATCTCTCACGTGAATCAACCATGTCCTTGAAGTTGCTATATGAAGCCAGTCTTCCAGGTTTAGAAAACCTGAAATCACTGCAGAATGAGCCAGGCTGCTACCACTTCCATACTCTTTAACAGCTGTGATGAGGTCAAACAGTAGTCCCTTAAACTGGTATTGACAGGTTCCCAGCCTGAAGTGATGGAACATCCTGCAATTTTTGTGTGAAAATAGGCATCCTTGAGGTCCAACCGAGCACATCTAATCATCCTTCCTTAGTAGAGGTAGAAAGGACTTGTCCTGTTACCATCCGGAACTTGTTCTAGTTTATGAAAACAAATTAACTTGTTTAAGTCCAAAATGGGCCTAAGGTTCTTCCTTGCTTTTGTTTGGCACCAAAAAGAATCTTGGATAGATCTTGGATCCTCTCTCTGATATGGTGGGACCTCTTGGATGACTCATTTAATGAACAGCTTTTGAATGTCTGCTGCTGCTTCCCTTCACTGATGGGGTGGCAATTCTAGAAAGGATTTTTTTGTCTTAACTTTGGGTACACTGAAAGGGAATGGTGTAGCCTTTGAAAATGACTCTGAACATCCAGGCATCTGACATGATGGCCTCCCAAGCTTGGGGGAGGAGAGCCAAGTGCCACATTCCTGCCTCTAGAGTGAAGCAGCCAGATAAATTTTCAGGACTGCTGGAAGTGCTTTCCAGAAATGGGACCTCCTGAAGCCCTGATTCTGCTGACCAGACCTGGCCCTAATGTAGCATCCTTTGAACTTTCCCCCTTTGCCTTGGTAGTACCTTCACTAGGAGCATCCTGGGAAAACTGTTAAGATTTGCAGAACAGCAGCTTCTTCCCCACTCTCCTCTTCTTCTTTCTGCTGCTCCCATTAGGGGTTGCCACAGTGGATCATCTATTTCCATTTTTTTTTCTGTACTCTGCATCTTGCTGTGTCACACCAACCACCTGCAAGCCCTCTCTTGCCACATCTATAAACCTTATCTTAGGCCTTCTGCTTTTCCTCTTACCTGGCAGCTTCATCCTTAGCATCCTTCTTGCAATACACCCAGAATCCTCCCGCAGCACATGTCCAAACCAACACAATCTCACTTCTCTGGCTTTGTCTCCAAGCCATCCAACCTGAGGTGACAATCTAATATATCCATTTTTAATCATGTCCATCCTCATCACACCCAATGCAAAACTTAACATCTTTAATTCTGCTACCTATAACTATGACTCCTGTCTTTTCGTCAGAGCCACCATCTCCAACCCATATAACATAGCTGGTCTCACTACAATCTTGTAAACCTTAACCTTTCACTCTTACTGGTACCCACTGTCACAAATCACTCCTGAAACTCATCTCTACCCACACCACCCTGCCTGTGCTCTCTTCTTCACCTCTCTTCCACACTCACTGTTACTCTGAACTGCTGGATCCCAAGTATTTAAACTCATCCACCTTTACCAACTCTACTCCCTGCATCCTCACCATTCCTCTGTCCTCCTCCTCATTCACACACACATAATCTGTCTTAGTCCTGATGACTTTCATTCTTGTCATCTCTAAATAATATCTCCACCTCTCCAGGGTCTCCTCAACCTGTTCGCTGCTCTCACTACAAATCACAATGTCATCTGCAAACATTATAGTCCACGGGGACTCCTGTCTGATCTCGTCTGTCAACCTGTCCATCACCATTGCAAATAAAGGGCTCAGAGCTGATCCTTGATGTAATCTCACCTCCACTTTGAACGCATCCATCACTCCTACAGCAGACCTCATCACTGTTGCACTGCCCTCATACATATCCTGTACCACTCTTACATACTTCTCTACCATTCCCAACTTCATCATACAATACCACTCCTCCTCTCTAGACACCCTGTCTATGCTTTCTCTAGGTCCACAAAGACACAATGCAAATCCTTCTTACCTTCTCTACACTTCTCCATCAACACTCTCAGAGCAAACATCGCATCTGTAGTGCTCTTTCCTGGCATGAAACCATACTGCAATTCACTAATCATTACCTCCCTTCTCAACCTAGCTTCCACTATTCTTTCCCATAACTTCATGCTGTGGCCAATCAATTTTATCCCTGTCTTTCTTCCACATTCTCTAGTTTCTTGAAAAGGTCCTCTGCAGAAAGGAAGAACAAACTCCCATGACAGACGCAGTCTTACCTTAGTATATTCTTTAACTTTTGGGCAAAATAAGGTGGACCCATCCAAAGGTGAGTTAAGAAAAGATGCCTTAAAGCAGTCCACAAAATTACAGAGGCACATCCTAGCATGATGATAAAGTGTAATGCTTGGGTCTGCTGGCTGTGACATACCATCCATTCCATTAGAGATGAGTCATGCTGAAAAGTTCAAGATAGATTACATAATTGCGGAGTTTCCAAAGTCTTACAAAACTTTGTTGAAGGTTAAGAAGCCACTGACTCAAACTTTAGACATCAAGGCTTTCTGAAGTCTGGTCAAATATGCCACATAGTTCAGTGTATGGAAGGCTAGGGTGGCTATGCATGCTTCCTGAAATGCACTATGCCTGTGACTCCCTATTCAAGGGTGGACTGAGGCACTCTCCACGGAGATTTCCTTTTTTGTAGCTGCAGCAACCACAATGCCATCAAAAGTGGGACCCTTTCTCCAGAAGGTGATATCCATTGGTGGAACCAAAACTTTGTCAAGCCTGTGTGGTATGGGCTCAACCACACTGGGTTCTCTCCAAGCCATCCAGGGCACAAGGTCAATGAGTGCACCCAGAGATGGTACCATCCAAAGGCTTTGAGAAACACAGACTCCTTTGGGGAAGGAGCTTCAGCAGTCCAAACTCCCCTTGTACCTTCAATTCCAGGAGATCATCAAAGGAGAAAGCATCTGGGGGGGGCAGTTTTACAGGAATATTCCCTTCATCAAGGTTCGAAGTTTCTATTAGGGATTCCTCTGGGGAATATGTGCTGCCTCTAACACTGGCTCTTATAATCTGGACGAGACCGAGACAAAGCAGCAGCCAGAGAGCCCTAGGTCTGGGGATGCTTGAAGCCTTTTGCAAGCAGGCTAGCCCTGTACAAGATTAAGAGACACTATGGCCCCAGAGTGGTGAGAGAATCTGCCCAGATCCAATGGCACAGTGATGACCCAGTCTCTGACTGGGACAAAATGCTTCTACAATATCAAATGCCAATGCCAAAGCCAAATGACTAAAAAAAAACCTCCACCCTCTGCTCAGACACGTGGGTGAAGTCCCCACTCTTGCAGCCAATCCAACAGGGTGCGACACAGAGAGTGGAGGAAAGCTTACCAGGGCTAATAACCCAGGGGCAAGGATGGTTCTGATAATCTCAGTCTCAACTCTGACCACTGCCCCATCTCTACATCTCTGGGATGCAGATTGCTCTAATGGTACCAGAGTCAAATACATCAAGGTGGGAGTTGGTGCCAAAGCCATCCAAGCTGTCTTATGAACAACACTGGTGGGCATTTGCTACAGGGACACCAGTGCCAGTAAGTGGATCAGAGAAGGAACCACTACAGGAGGGGTGGGAGTACAACTCTCTCTACTCTTGGACCCGAGGGGGAGGGAATATTTTCCAGCTCCATCTGTTCCTTCAAAAACCTGCACATTAACTTGTCCAAAATTGATAGAATAAGACTTCTGGTGGATTTTGCAGACTTAACAGAAGAAGCTGAAAACAGTGGCTTATTGACCCAGTGCACAAGAGTTTCTGTTTCATCTATCCAAAATGGAGAGGACTGAACCTAGGTAGGGGGATTTCAGGGAGAATTCTGAATCCTGACTGATGGCTATAAATGGGTAATGGAGACTAACTCTCTACAGATCCATAGAAATAAATGTGAGTAGAAAATCTCAGAAAGGAAATATAACTTGTTTCATCAATGGAGTCAATAAATGCAGTGACTGAAACCAGTGTGGTATCGGTACCACATCCATGCCTTGAACAAAGTACGATAAAAAATTAGGGACCTTCAGCTCTGGTTCATCCAAGGTAGAAACAAGGTCAGTTAGCCTTTTTGGCCTATTTTTATCTTTCCTTAGTCCTTTTTCTTTGTCCCTGTCTCTTTTCTCCATCAGTTTGGACAGAGATGGAGAAGATGAAGGAACTGCAGAAGAATCCATGGAAGAATGGCCAAGACCCTATCCCCAAAGAGGACACAAACTCAACAGTCATCATCCTGGTGGGCCACACCTAGGCAATAAAAGCAATGATCATTCATAAATTGGTGGGGTACATGGCATGTTTGTCCACTTACTGTAAGTGTATTATTTTCAACTATTTGTTTTGCGGTGTGATTGTACATACTATAAATGCATTTTTTCAACTATCTGTTGTGCATTGTATGAATAATTGCTTTATGAGAATGATTACTACTTGCCATGGGTACTTCTGCTTTTGAGTTGTTTAAAGTGTTCATTGTTTAGCAGTGTAACATATTTTCTACCTGACATGCATTATTATGCTTTATGCGAATGTTTGCAGCTGTTCAGTGCTGTTCTATGCAAAATTACCTGCCTCAGAACTGTTCTAAATGATATCTGTTTAAGTTAGTGGCTTCTGTAGTCTACTGAGCTGGAGTGTATTTGTGTAGATACCATCACTGTATATACCAGAGGCTGTGTATTTTCATTAAGTGCAGTTTAGTGAGTCACTGACTTAGGCTTAGCGACACTGAAATTGTCTATTGTTATTCCTTAAGGTGCCTAGAGGTTTGTCGTAGCCAGTAATACATATTATATGTTGCATTATATTGATTCCTAAAACTGAAGTAATAGTCTACAAATAACACTACTGTGTTTATTTAGTGGATGATACTGCTCTTCTACATAGTTACTGTTTATTTTTCTTCCTGTTTCTTACCATTATCTTTCCCTTTCGCTCTTTTCCTTAGCCCTAAATTGCTGTGCATTCCCAGCATTCGCGACACTGCTACAGCTCCTTTCACTGCACAAAAATCCAACTCTGTGAAACCTAAAAGATATTAGGAGATTATGCTGCCCTAAAGAAACAAACACTATTATATGTATGTTTCACCACATAAAAGTTACTTTGAAAGCTGTATTTTATGATCATTCTTAACATGCAAAATGCAAACACCTGAGCCAGCAGCAAGGATTTTTTTTACACTATTTCTTCCTCCACCAATATTATTACAGTAGCTTGTACAAGCTACTGGAGTATAGTTTTTTTCCTCTAGTCCCTATAGTAATTTGATTGGTCACCAGATGTCTTCTAAATTTTATATCTTCCCTAGAGACTCCCTTCCCAGCATAAATACATTTTGTTTCACTTTTTCCATCATTCTATTTAAGCATAGTCCTCTTACTACATAAATTTATTTAGGCTCCCAGCTGCTCATACCAAGGCAGTCTCACTAATATCTACAACAAGTGTTATAGCTTAATGGACAAACAAATGTACTACTAAGCAGACAATAGTTCACAGCAATTTATTGTTTTTACTTGTACATACCTGGAATTTGGCTCTTCATGCTCCGGCTCATTCAACTCCATTACTCTACCCCCATTTCCCCCATCTCCCAGGGTCTGACCTTTATACCTAACTAGCCACTCTCCTAAGCCTCACTCTCACACCAACCTCATTTCTATACAGCCACTCCTCTTCTCACTTTCTTCAATCCACATCACCTCACTCAAACAATACCCAAATTGTACAATCTCTTCAGACTAATACCCCCTAACTAATCCTCCCACTGTTACCACAACCTACATAAAGTACAGCCACACCTAAATCCCTACTCACTCCTGTAAAGATGTCTACTAAAAATTCACAATACATCAACACTGTCAGAGCAAAATGTGGCCCCTAACCTTTGCATTAATAATAACCCTTGCCATCACCTCACACACAACCTCCTACCACTACACCAGCAACTTAAAATTTCAGGCTAAATTCCCTACCTGCCCAACCCAATCACAAGACAAACCAGGCTTTTCAGTAATGTCTCCTATCTACAACATTTCAAATCTTGACCTTGCCACATTCACAGTAACCCCACGCCAACCAAGCAATCACATTTCCTCAAAATATAACACATCTATAATCAAATGCTTAAAAACTATAATCCAAATAACATCCCGAATCATACTTAGTGGAGACATGTCCCCAAACCCTGGGCCTACAAACACCACCACCTCCTTGCTACCAAACAAATAACATTCTAACCTCCCACCGGAAATCAACAGATTTCCTTATACTCAACATAAATATAAGGAGCACACTGAAAAAAATCCCAGAGCTGCACTGTACCCTGGCCCTCTACTCCCCCCAACATGGTCCTTTTCATGGAGACCTGGCTAAAATCACTACACAATAATGACTTTTTTCCACCTGGTTACAATGTTCTTGGACAAGACAGAATATCCAAAAGAGGTGGAGGCATTGCTTTCCTCTTCAAAAGCAACCTGACCATTGAAATGTTAGTCAATGAACAACCCAAGTTCAATAATGCAGATAATCAATTCAAAAGAACACCTGCATACAATTTGTACCTATATACCTCCCAGCAATAACATCAGTACAGTAGAATTCATTCTATACTGGGCATCCCAAAACTTTCACCAAGAAACACTCATACTAGGTGATGTTAATATCGACTGGTCTTCCTGTAACTTGCTCCACCCCACTAACCACATTAACCTACATGACTTCACTCAACTAATCAAAACCACAACATGGGTAGATAAAGCATCAAAAAAGAAGCCCATCCTAGACTGGATCTTTACTAACAGATCATTTCAATCCTACCTCTCAGGCTCCCTCCCAGATACCCTCAGTGACCACCTTCTCTCCTTTAAAATTAGACGCCAAATGAATCCATTAAAATCTTCCACCCTCCAACAAATCCAGTGCACAAAGAATTTCAAAACCCATGACTTCATAGCTGCATTTAATCAATGCAACTGGAGACCACTCTCATCTCTCCCCCTGGAAAGTGCCATAGACTACTTCAATAACAATTTTCTCAACATTCTAAATCATCTTGCCCCTATCAGCACTGTCAGAACTAAATCCAACTATGCCCCACGGGTAAACAGAGATACCCATCTACTGCTAAAACAAACAGATAAAGCATGGGACTAATGGCTTCAAAATAAACCTCAAACTAATAGACAGGCATACCAAGAACTAAGGAACAAAGCCAATAAACAAATTAGGCCAGACAAAAGGAACCACTATACAGGTATTCAAACCAAACACAAAAATAACTCACAAAAATTCTGGGTTGTCATTAATAAAGTCCTACAACCAGGAAAGACCAGTACTGCACCCCCTCACATTGAGAACAACACCAATATTACCACTCAGTTCAACGAACACTTCACCAAATCCAGCCTAGCCCTCACCAATAATAGTTCTCCCACTTCACATCCAAACCTATCTTCCATACCAGCAGACCAAAACCTCTTCTCCTTACAGCCTGTCCCAACTAGCACAATACATAAATACTTTAACAGGCTTAAACCCATAACCCTGGCTGCCGACAAATTACCTGCACAATATCTAAAGATCACTGCCAAAGCCATGTCTTATCCAGTCTCCATGCTCAATAAACACTCTTCAATCACAACAATGCGTTCCTTCTCTGTGGAAAATATCGCATATAATACCACTCCACAAAGGAGGTAACTCTGTGGAACTATCTAATTACCGTCTAACTGCCATTCTATCCCCCCATCTAAAATCCTCAGAAAATGTATACATTTCCAAATAATTCACTATCTCCTCACTAATAAACTGCTAACCAACACCCAGCATGGATTCCACCCCAATTACAATACTACCACAGCCCTTATTAGCTTTACCAACACAGTAAACCAATAGCGAAACAATGGTAACCTAGTATCCACTGCATTCCTAGATCTCTCCAAGGCCTTCAATGCTGTCTCTCATCCCAAACTCCTTTCTGTTCTCTGTTCTCTCCAAACTTAATCTCAGCCACTCCACACTAGCATGGTTTCAAGACTATCTAACCAACCGCCAACAAGCAGTAAAATGGCAACACTCCTCATCTCCCCTTCTAGCTGCCACCCTAGGGGCAACTCAAGGATTAATTCTTGGACATCTTTTCAGCATATTCACCAACTCCAGAAAGCTACCCAGCATGCCACCCTAGTCCAGTACGTCCATTACTCCACTCTAATTTGCTCCACCCCATCACTCCCCTCAACTCCAGGAATCGACAATAGAGTCCTTTACTGCTGTTGAAACCTGGTTAGCCAACTCTCAACTAATACTTAACCCCAATAAAACACAGCTAATGATATTCTAACCCACTAGAGCCTTAGACCTCATACCACCATTCACAATACTCTGAGATAACACTCCTATCACACCTGTCCAACACACCAAACCTCTAGGGGTTATCATAGATCAAAACATGAAATTTGATATGCACATTGCACAGACAATAACGTCCATAAAAAACTCCGAACCCTATATAGATGCAAAACACACCTTACCAATGACAGTAAAGCCAACATCGCAAGAACCCACCTACTATCCACACTTCTCTATGCCTCCCTCATACTCATCAAACTAAACAAAGCAGACTTTAACACACTAAACACCTGCTATAATAAAATATATAGGTTTGCTGCTGACTCACCCTTCAGGACACATCACTGCATAGCAATCAAGCAACTACCCAGGCTAGAATTACCCAGCCTGCTTGCCTATAACCAGCTTATAATAGCCCACCAAATTCTATATTATCCCGATAGAGTTCCTACTCTTCAAGCTCTACTTAATATGTACTCTAACAAATGCCTATTAAGATCCACCAATAAAGGATTTACTGACAGACAAAAGCAACAATAACTCTGGGGACCTCTTGTTTTCCATTTGTTGCAAAAGCATGGAATACCATCCCGGGAGATATTAGGCCCACTGAAAACAAGAATAATTTCAAAAAGCTCCTCCAGTCCCATTTACATAGTTCTTGGTTATGTAATTGTTCTGACCCTGAGTAGCTTCACTTAATTAGATCACATCATACTTTAACCTTCTATGAAAGCTTGCAACAACTTCTTTCTATACTCTTAATCAATGTGTGTCTACTGTACTAGCTACTGAGGAATGTAACCAAATGACTGAATAAAATGTCTTTTTGCTCCTTTCTTGGTCCTGAAACTGTACCTTAACTTTTTTGACTCTGTACTGTACTTTATTAACATGTGTATTGTATTTAGTGTACTAATCTTTGTGGAGCATTTCTCCTCAGGGCTCCGCTGAAAATGGGATCCATGCCCAGTTGGACTTTCCCAGTAAACAAATGTAAAATAAATAAATACATTTCCTAAAGTCTGAAGTCTTATCCAGTCTCTCTTCAAAGAACATACAATAGACACAACCCACACACACTGCAGGTTTGTAAATATAAGAATGTTAGATCTCAAGTATCAAATTTGAATATCGAAAATCAAATGTCCATATCAACAGCAAACTGCCTGAAATTCCAAATATCAAAACATTAACTGCAAATATGAGAAGTATTCACAGCAGGGAAAGAAAAGGTCAGGAGCAGTGCTCATGCTATAATAAATTGCACCACACCAGACTAACTATAACAAACCACTATGTTGACAACTATGAACAAGAAAAACCTAGAAAGACTGCGTGTGGAGGAAACAATGAAGAGGACAAATACAGATGAAAAAAAGGAATTAAGTAATTTTCACATATCGAAATAGCCCAGAACTTTGATGAATGTGTCTGAATCTGACAAGTGGCAAACGAGATCTGAGGAGATTCAGTCAGGCTTTGGAGCTGAAGATTCTTGAAATACCAATCTCAGATCTCATATCCCACAGATACAAGCTGACAAAAAAGACAACATGGGACCCATTGTTCCAATTAACTCTCTTCTCTGTCATACTTCTAGCATTTGATACTTTCCTGTTGAAGACTCCTCTAAAGCCAATGTGGTGTATAAAACTACCTGTGCAAACACTTCATGCAAAAATCCTGAAGTTTCTGGATTTAAGCAGACATGGAAGTCTCACAGGTTTCTTCCCACCGATCATTTTAAATTTCCTTTCCATTCTCTTTTTCTAATATTTTCTAACCCCCTCTAACTGATTCTTATACTTATCATGTAGCATTTTTTATTCACCCTAGTAATTATCCATTTTTTCACAACAGTTTCTGTTCTAGACTCAACTAAAAACTGTATCAGAACTGGTCTTTCATTTAGCACTCCCTTATCCCTTTTACTTTGCCTATACTCTGTTATCAGTCCCTGACAGGGAAGGTAGTTTCCAACCTGCAATCCAAACTTGTATAACTGCAATACCTTTCACTCCAGTTTTATTAGCTTCCAATACCTTGTTTTCTTTCATAATTTCCTGCAGTAAATTCCAGCCCCCTCTTGCCCATATTCTATATCCTAATGACAGACATTCTTATTGGTAAAATCTCCTTTCTTTTGCCCTGTCTTGGTTCTTAGAACGCTTTCTGCAGCTTTATAAACATAATATTCTGTATGGCTGTTATTCTCATTAAGGATTTGCATTCAAAAGCTTAGTCTCTTGAATCCCAGCCCCCTCATCACCTTTTTTTCAGCTTTGATTTATAACCTTGTACTTCTACGCATATGATCCTTAACTGTGAAGTTCTAAAGCACTCCTTGAAATCAGGTAACTGCAAACCACTGTGTTCTACAGAAAACCAACATATTCCACTTAATATAAGAATAAAGGGACTAACACATTTTTGCTGCTTGTATCTTACTATCCATAATCAAGATATTATTGCGTTTTTGTATTATTTTTTGTTCCCTCTCTTCCCACATATCCTTAGCTGCCATAACAGAATCATTTTTAATCCATAAACCAAGATATTATTGGGGTTTTGGGCGCCTAGTCAGCGAGACATTTCCCTGTGGTACATTTGACTGGGGATACATGGCTGAAGTGACATTCAGCTGCAGAGAAATATGGCTGTTTGCAAATTCCCTGTGGGCAAAGAGAAGCACACACTGCCATGCTCACAGGTTTAATAGCCAAATGCATGGCAGCAGCAGAAGTAATGAGTGTTGTGCTCAGTGTACAGTACATACTTGTATAACTACAACATGTGTGCTACAGCATGGAGGAAATTTTGCAGGCTACTGTAGACACATTTATGCTCCAGTATGTGTTTTATGTAATGTTCCCTAGACACTGGGAAGAGGGCAGTGGTCCACACACTCCAATTATAAAGGCACTGCCCATTGTGCCCTTCATTTTTACTGCCACTGACATGCCCTTTGGCCAGCCTACTGCTGATGCCTGCCATACTGCCTGCTGTCTCATGTTCCCTTGAGGACCATGGACATTGTTTTCCCCCCTGTGCATTTGGTTATTAAAGCTGTGGGCATGCCAGCGTATGCTTCTCTTTGCCCACAGGGAATTTGCAAACAGCCATATTTCTCTGCAGCTGAATGTCACTTCCCCAGTCATCTGTACCACAGAGAAATGTCTCACTGCCTAGGCACCTGAACCCATATTATTGCGTTTTTGTATTATTTTTTGTTCCCTCTCTTCCCACATATCCTTGGCTGCCATAACAGAAACCTCAAAATGCACTCACTCGAGGCACTCCTTAAAATGGAGAACACTGACATCTGCGCAGTGACAGAGACCTGGTTTCAAGGCTCCAGAGAGCACCCCTGCATTACCAGGCTAGAATTTATACCACACCTTTCGGCCACCTAACCTGGACCGGAATACTAAAGGCAGAGGTGGGTCCATATTCATTAAGGACATCCACACCTCCAGGCTAGTTGCTCAACATAATGCATCTGAAATTAAGTTCAACTAACACTGGGCAAGACTGCAATCCGGGTTGTAGCTTGTTACAGATCCCCCACCATGCCCCAGGATTCCCACTCTTCATTTCTTAAGATACTGGAAAATATTAAGGTACAACCCAATACCTTAATTATGGGCGATTTCAACTACCCCACCATCAACTGGGAAAACTACTCATGTACCAACTCATTCACTCAACTTTTTCTGGAATTCATAAATGCCAGCACCTTGGATCAGCTTGTCCACACCCCCACCAGGGGCAGCAATATCCTGGACCTGGTCATTACCAATATGGGTAACTGATGTTCCATGCCAGAGGTCAACTCCTCGCTGGTCAGATCCAACCACAAGCTAATCACCCTAGACATCCATATCCCCCCAACCCCCATTAAGGAAATCACCATCAAAAACTACTCCAAAGCCAACTTCATGCTTCTTAAGACAGAAGTGGCAAACTTCACGACACCCATTCAGACGGAAAATAGAGGTATGACTGCTGAATCTTACACAAATGCACTGTATAAGCAGATACACGAGTGCATGGATCGTGCCATCCCCAACAGAACCATGATGCTATCCTCCAAAAAAAGGAAGCCATCTGGTGGTCCCCTGCCATAAACAAACTCTACAACAGAAGGAAGCTGTTGCAAAAAGAGTAAAATCCCAAGATTGGAGGAACTCCCTGGTCAGCCTCAGCAAGAAGCTGAGATCCCCTCATAAAATCTTCCAAAGCCATAATGAAAATAAAATCGCCACTGATTCCAAAGACAGACACAAAGCATTCTACAGTTATGTCAAGAATCTCAATAGCAACACTCAGATCTGCTCTGAGCTACAGCACAATGGCGCTAAATATACAGAACCAACTGATATTGCCAACATCCTGGCAGATAGGTTCAGTGCTAACTTTACCTCCCTCTCACCCTTCAAAGGACCCATCTTAATACCGGAAGAATGCAAAGCCCCTGTAATCATGGACGAACAAATAAAGACCACACTCTCCAAAGCCAAGAACACAGCATCCATGGGACCAGACAACATCCCAGGCTGCGTACTGCATGAACTACAGAACAAACTGGCACCCTACCTAGGTACCATGTTTAATCATAGCTTCACCTCAGGCTATGTGCCTATTGAATAGCGCACAGCAACGGTTATCCCACTCCACAAAGGGGGTGCCACCACGGACCCCAAAAACTACTGCCCCATTAGACTGACAAGCCTGGTCTGCAAGGCCATGGAATGTACCATCTTGGAGCTTATAAACAAAGACATAGGTAACCTCCAAACACTGGACACCACTCTTTTTGGGTTTGTAAAAGGTAGATCATGTTTACTAAACCTGAATGACTTCTTTGAAGCAGTCGCTAGAGCCATAGACAAGGGCAAGGTAGTGCACACAGCCTATCTTGACCTCACCAAGGCTTTTGATACCATCCCCCACTCTGGAATTATAGATAAACTCACTAAACTGGGCATAAATCCCTATGTCACAAGATGGGTGGTCAACTGGCTCACTGACAAAACCCACACAGTAAAAGTAGCTGACTCCAAGTCCGATTTCAGACCAGTGATCAGTGGTTTGGTCCTGGGTCCTCTCCTGTTCAGCAGTTTTCAGGTTAGTGCTGAATTCAGGGCTGTGTTACAAGTATCTGTGTTTGCCCATACCTTACCCGGATAGAAGGAAGTTTCTCTGTTCACTGTGAGAGAGGGAGCTTTGAGCAGCCTATCTGTCCCTGGAGTAGTGGTTTCAGCCCAGAAATTAGTAGTTTATTGGCCGTTTTGAGCTATCTCTTTCATTTTCCTGCTATAAAACCTGCATTTGCAAGGTTTTTTTGCTAGTATACAGCTCAGCAAGCTCCTGCCTGGTGCCCTGCAGAGTTCTGCAGCAGCAGCATGACACAAGAGAGACTTTGGAGTGATTAAGTATCATTTTTCTGCATTTTCTTGCTGCCTTTAGCGAATTCTGCTTAAAACACTGATTTTCTAGAGTTAATGTGATTTAAAAAGCTTGTTTCAGCTACATATTGTACTTATATTACTGCCTGCACTATAACAAAGTCATTTTTGTGTTTAAATTACTGTTGTAGGCTACACACTCAAGTGTGATAGCCATTTCTGTGCATTTAAAGTGTTTTTTTGATTGTATCTGCTTTATTTTCTGAAAAAAAAATACTTGTTTTCCCACCTTTCTAAGATAGTTTAGTCCAGTTTTCAGGTTAGTGCTGAATTCAGGGCTGTGTTACAAGTTTCTGTGTTTGCCCATACCTTACTTGGATAGAAGGAAGTTTCTCTGTTCACTGTGAGAGAGGAAGCTTTGAGCAGCCTATCTGTCCCTGGATGAGTGGTTTAAGCCCAGTAATTAGTAGTTTACTGGCCATTTTGGGCTAACTTTTATCTCTTTCATTTCCCTGCTATAAAACCCGCATTTTTTGCATGCCGGGCAGCGCCGGTTAGCTAGGGTATAACTATTCCCGGCTCCACAAAGTCTACTCTTCAATTTTTCCCTTGGAACTAGAAAAACTTTCAACTTAAGCACTCAAATCATTCACTTCTCATCCCTGCACTTGCCCAAAACTCATAGCAAGCACTAATAAACCTTAGCACTAGACCCCCCTATACTGTAGAGAAGGACAAGGCTCTCTATTCGACCTTACCAGCCAATCAGTAAAACAGTTCACTGTACCTATCCAGGCATGTCCAAAGGGCAGTTTCAGGTGTACTCACCAGTCCAACTGGTGAATCTGGGCATTTTGAGGCAATGTTACAATTGCCTCAAGTACACAGAAAACCCTCTCCTCCTTCCACCAAACACTAATACATGCGAGAGATGCAATTATACAGCCAAACTGGAGGCTAAGCTCTCTCAACCCAAGACTGGACCAGGTAGTCAAGAGAAGGGAAATACTTGCATCACACCACCAGTCTCACATAGACCTATGAAACCAACACTGGCAAAAAACACACAAATACACAAAAACATACTTGGAGGCTCTAAATAAAAATCTGCAAAAGCAACAGAGACCTCCAAAGCAGACATCCAAGCAACCTCCACCCCCCAACACAAACCATGAAACACATACTTCACAAAACCAGTGTGCCACACAATCACAGCCCTTAAGGAAAAATAACATACCCAACACACTAGCAATAAGTGACTCTGGTCACACTGATGCTGTGTTTTTGGCTTTGGAAAGGGCTGTTTTAACCTGAGTGTCTGTGATTTCAGGGGCACTACATTCTTCTGGTATAGTTATGGGCCCTTTTGGGGGTGAGAGGGGGGTGAAGTTTGCACTGAACCTGTCTGCCAGGATGCTGGCTATATCGGTCGGTTCAGTGTATTTTGTGCCATTCTGCACTAACTCTGAGCAGATCTGAGAATTGCCACTTAGATTCTTGACATAGCTAAAGAATGCCTTGTGATTATCTTTGGAGTCTATGGCAATTTTTCTTTCGAAGCTAGCCTTGGATGATTTTATGAGGGAATGTAGTTTCTTGATGATACTGATCAGGGATGTCTTCCCTTCTTGGGATTTTACTCTCTTCTGTACTAGTTTCCTCCTTCTATTGTATAGCTTTGTTTATGGCAGGGGGTCCACCAGACTGGTTTCCTTTTCTTGGAGGAGTGAGTCTTGGTTATGTTTGGGATAGCATGATCTATGCATTCTTGTAGGTGCCCATAGAGTGCATTAGTAAAGGATTTTGCAGCTTGGACAACGTTATCCTTTAGCATGGGGGCTTTGAAATTTCCCACCTCGGTCTTAAGTAACATGAAGTTTGCTTTTGAAAAGTTTTTCACGGTAGTTTCTTTGACCGGGGATGGTGGCGGAATATGGATATCCAGAGTGATTAGTTTATGGTCAGATCTAACCAGCGAGGGGTTGACCTCCGGTGTGGAACACCGGTCGCCCATGTTGGTGATGACCACGTCCAATAGGTTGTCACCTCTGGTGGGGGTGTTAACCAGTTGATCCAGGGAATTTGAGTTTATAAATTCTAGGAAATGTTGGGCCAGGGAGTTTGTACTTGAGTAGTTCTCCCAGTTAATGTTTGGATAATTGAAATCAACCAATATCAGGGTGTTTGGCAGGACCTTTATGTTTCCCAGTGTTTCCAGGAATGTGGAGTGGGGGTCCTGGGACATGGTGGGTGATCTGTAGCAAGCTATAATTTGAACAGCAGTTTTGCCTGTTAGTTGCACGTGGATGATCTCTGAAGCATCGTGCTGTGCCACTAACCTGGAGGTGTGGATATCCTTGATGAATATGGATACTCCCCTGCCTTTTGTATTTCGATCCAGGTTTTGTGGCTGAAATGTATGGTATGAGTTGTAGCCTGGTAGTGCTGGGCTGCTCTCTGGAGCCATAAACCAGGTTTCTGTTACTGCACACATATCAATTTTCTCCATACTGAGGAGTGCCTCGAGTGCTGGAATTTTAAGGTTTAGACTTCTGGAATTGAGCAGCATTGCCCTCAGTTTTTTGTTACTTGTGCTATTTACGGCGGTGGGTTTGTCTTTTGAGCCTTGCCTAAAAAAGGCACTATGGGGGTGGCAAGAGCCTTGGCCAGTATTTGAAAGCCTAAGGGTGACAGGTGCAAGCCATCTCTAGCAAAGCAGCGTGGCTTGTCGACCATGTCATCCCAGGCTGGATCCCCTTTGAATGACACCAGAAGCTTAACCAATTGTTGAAATTGATCATTTTTTCTCTATACCATGGTATCATTCTTGGTGAGGGCAGGAGGCTACTCAGGGTCAGGGTCACACCAGCCTGGACTACGTGATCAGAGAGCTCCTCCATGTCTCTTTTCATGCAGTCTAGGGAGGTACTGCTCAGGTCATTCACACCAACATAGACAATGACAGAGTCATATTTGTACTTGTTCTGGAGTGACCTGAGTGCTTGTGTTATGTGGCGGATCCTGGCACCCAACAGGCAACTAACAGTAACCTTTTACTTGTTCAGCCTAGTGAGTGTGACATCAGTGTGATTATCTTTGGAGTCCACACACACACACGTACATACAGTGGATATAAAATGTTTATACACCCCTGTTAAAATGCCAGTTTTTTTTGTCCCAGGCTGTGTCCTACACGAGTTCAAAGATGAACTAACCCCTCACCTAAACACACTGTTTAAACTCAGCCTCTCCACAGCCTACATGCCCACAGAGTGGTGCACAGCAACGGTTATTCTGCTCCACAAAGGTGGAGCCACAACGGACCCTTGTAACTATCGCCTTACAAGCCTGACTAGCTTGGTCTGCAAAGTGATGGAGCACATCATCATGGATCTCATTAACAGAGACATTGGAAACCTCCAAACACTGGACCCAACTCAGTTCGGCTTTAAGGGCAGATCATGCTTCCTAAACCTGGTGGACGTCTTTGAGACAGTTACCAAGGCTATAGATGAGGGAAAGGTGGTCCACACAGCCTACCTATACCTCGCAAAGGCTTTTGACACTATTCCCCACTCAGGTATTATAGACAAGCTCACCAGCCTGAACATAAACCCCTACATCACAAGATGGGTTGCCAGCTGGCTCACAGACAGAACCCACATGGTAAGAGTTGCAGGAGCTAGGTCTGACTGCAAACCTGTTACAAGTGGCGTTACCCAGGGTTCTGTCCTAGGACCCCCTCCTGTTCGGCATATACTTCTCAGAGGTACAGGCAAGCATAGGAGGACTATGGCTCACCAAGTTCACAGATGACTGCAAACTAGGGGCTATAATTGACTGACACAGACATCCTCCAAAAGGGTCTCACTGAGACAGATACCTGGTGTCAAAACCATGGTCTCAAGCTAAATGCCAAAAAGTGCATATTCATCCCCTTTGGAAAAAACAAAGTACCCACAAACTACCACATAGGTGGTAGCCCCCTAAATATGGAAGACGTAATAAGGAATCTGGGGACCCAAGTAGATAGTAACCTCTCCTTTGATAATCACATTGCCAAAGTGGTTAGAAAATCCTTCTATATGGCCCACCTAATCACAAAAGGGTTTGCATCCAGATCGAAAGAGGTCATTGGGCCCCGCTATGCATCACTCATCAGACCCATCATAGAGTACAATGCCCCATTTGGGATGTACCTTACAAGACACCTGCAACAACTGGAAAGACCACAGAAGTTCCTCACCAAGAGGATCACTGGCCTCAAGCAGATGCCCTATGCAGCTCAATTGAAGAAACTCCAGCTGTACTCGGTTGCATACCGCCTACTCAGAGGTGATCTCTGCTTGACATACAAGGCCATGTCCAACCCACTAAACCTCACCACAACAATAAATAGGTCATGCTGGAGGGATAGATTCTTGTCCCAGAGACTTCCCATGCTCTGGAACAGGATTCCAATCTACATTAGGCAGAGCTCCTCGCTAACCTTCTTCAAGAGAAACCTTGATGAGTGGATGGGAAACAGAAAGTTTACCCCAGGGATCACTTCAATGGCTCTGCTGGACAGAGGCACAGGGATCTAATCTAAGGGGGCGGCGAAAGCCAACACATTCCAGCTAGGCTTATAAATGTCTTTGGGCAGATAGCCTAGTATCTACCTATGAACCTATTTACTTCTCTGGAGTGCAGGTCAACGCAGAAGGTCTTTGGCTAACAAAGTTTGCAGATGACTGAAAACTGGGAGCCATAATAGAATCACCTAATGATGTAGACATTCTACAAAAGGGCCTCACAGAGACAGAAGCTTGGTGTCAAAGTCATGGCCTCAAGCTCAATGCCAAGAAGTGCATTGTCATTCCCTTTGGAAAAACTCAGTACCCATGAACTACCACATAGGCGGTAGCTCACTAAACACTGAAAGTGTGATAAGAGACCTTGGGACACAGGTGGATAGTAGTCTCTCCTTTGATAACATCACCACAATAGTCAGGAAATCATTCTATGTGGCACACCTCATCATAAAAGAGTTCTTCTCTAGAAAAAAGGAGGTCATTGTTCCTCTCTACTCATCCCTCATCAGACCCATTATAGAGTACAATGCCCCATTTGGTATGCATCTCACAAGACACCTACAACAATTAGAAAGGCCACAGAAATACCTCACTAAGAGGATTACCAGGCTCAAACAGGTGCCACACGCAGACTGTCTCAAAAAACTCCAGGACTACTCAGAGGCGATCTCTGCCTAACATACAAAGCTATGTCAAACCCAGAGCTGTTGGACATGGTACACTTAAAAAAAATCCCAATTTCTCTGAACCACATGCTCCAGGGACCTAAACCTTGTCACCACAATAAACAGAACATGTTGGAGGGATAGATTCCTGTCCCAGAGACTTCCCATACTCTGGAACAAACTACCCATTCATGTCAAGCAAAGCTCCTTATTGGCCCAGGTTCCTATTACAAGACCGAAGATGCATTCTTTCGAATGCATCTTGGCTGAACATAAAAGACTGAAAAGGCAAAACATTGAAGTGGCTTTTAAGTGAATTCTTTCCCAGGGAAAGAATTTGCTTGGCCACTTCATTACTTTGCTGTTTTCTGCACTGTAATGTGGTCTCAGAGTTGGTATATTTAAGTGGGGGGGGGGGGTGCAGCCCCCCACTTAATGTAATGTTTTAAAGTGTCCCCCCCTTGGAAAAAAATCACTGTTCTGACAGTTTGACATTGTAAGCTTTCGCTTACATAGGGTTGATTAATCACCGTTCGCTTTTTTAAGCGTTCAGTTATGTAACATAGACCCACTGACCCTCTAAGAAAAACCTTGACAACTGGATGGAAAATAGAAAATTCACCCTGAGGCTCACTTCTGCGGCACACTGCTTGACAGGGGCACAAGAAAATAATTTTCTTGGGTGGCAAACGCCAGGGAACCTTTTTGGCTAGGCTTATATAGGCCCCCAGGGCCGATAGTCTTGTACCTAACTATGAACCTATTTTTAATCCATAAACCTAATTACTTTAGGTTATCAAGTTACCATAAGTAATATATTGCTAACCATTTCAAGCCTAGGTATACAGTTTCCTGCAATGGCCTTTGTTTAATCTTAAATTGTTTTATATAACAAAAAGACTTGAAACTGTCTCAAAATGCTCCACAACAAAGAAATGCCTTTTTTTCTGGATTTATCATGCCCAAAATAATATTTGCAAATGCAGTCAAGTTTTCTTGAGTACCATACAGTTATAGACTTTAATTTGTGGCTATAACAGAAATAATAAAGGGGAAAGAGGACATCCCTGCCAGGTTCTTGTGTTCAAACACAACTTAACAGAAAGGAACCCACTCACCTTAATGTTTGCTTCTGACCCTTCAAATACCCTCTTTATTAGCTGTATTATTCAGTGACAGAATGCAAACAATATCATTGCCTCCACTCAAAAATCACACTTGTCTATTAAATGCTTTCTCTGCATCTCACCAACAAAAAACAGCATTTCCTTATACACTGCTTCCCCTGGATCATCATTGCTGTATTAATATATATTTCTTTAAAAACCGTTATTAAATTATCATGTTAGACATATGCAAACATGCATTAACAGAAAAGTAAACAAACCATTTTAAATACAATATACAACACACATTTTCTTTGCTACTATCATCAGCCCAGCATTACAAAAAACTTAGTGAATTCCTGCCTTCCCTTAAATCTTATTCCTCCACCTGAACATTATTCTGCATGTATTGCTCCCACAATTTCCATGTACTTCTATGTAATTTGCTCCTTCCCCCCTTCTATAGATCCCTCTCCCAGTTCTTTCATCTGTTTTATAACATTCAATACCGCAAATACAGGTGTTGTAGACTTTGATTTTCATTTTCTAGTGATTGCTTGGCAGCCATCAGAATTAAACAAAATAAAGCCTTACTATGTGTCTAGACAATTCAGATCCTGTAACCCAGCTCAAACAAATAATTTCTTTGCTTACAGAGATTTGCTCATTAATATTTCTGATAGAGTACTCTGCAGGAAATTTTTAAAATCTGCCAACTCATTACTATTCCAAAACATAAGTTCATAATTACCTCTTTTTTTCCATCATGCCTCTAAAATTTACTACCCGAGGAAAAATTCTTTGAAGTCTGCATGGGGTATAAAAATACCTTTGAAACACTTCAAAGCAAAGATCCTAAACCTTCTGAACTTGGTTGCATACTTGGGAGCCATACATATGTCTTCCCATTGTTTTCTTGGACATTGCTTTTCCATCCTCCGCTGACTGATTCTTATAGTTACTGTGCAAGGTTTTATATGCCCTACTAATTATCTTTTTTAATAGCTGCTTCTGTTCTAGATTCAACTAAAAAAATCTACTAGAGCAGGTCTTTCACTTAAAATTCCCTTATCCCTCTCTGCCTGTACTCTTAGATTAAGGCCTGGTAGGGAAGACTGTCTCTTGCCTGCAATCCAAAGATCTTCTTGGCCTCATCCCACTCGATTATCTTTCCTGCTTGAGTTATTTGCTCCCAGTGTCTTGGTTCTTTTTCCAGGTTTCTCCAATAAATTCCAGTCCCTCTTGCCTATTTTCTGTAACCCTATTTGTAGTCCTCCCTATTGACAAAATCTATTTTCTCCATCCTCATACTGGCAATACTTTCTACTACTTTATGAATATAAAATTAAAATAAAATTCTGTATAGTTGGTATTATTCGCCTTAAGGATCTGCATTCTAAATCGCACACTATTTCTTGAAATTCCCCTTGCTTCATCATCCCTTCCTACTTTGAAATATGACCTTCCCTGCTTGTGTTATGTATATGAGACTTAACTGTGTAGCTCTAAAATATCCCTTCAAAATCAGGTAAACCTAAACCACCTTGTTGTGTTGGAAGGATCAACCTATCCCACTTAACTCTTGCCCGCTTTTCCTTCCAGGTAAATTCTTTCAATTCTCTATTTATTCTCCACAACTTCTCCTTGGGTTAATAAAAGTATGCCTAACCCATATACAAGACTAAATGGACTAAAGACATTTTCACTGCTTGTATCTTACTATCCATATCCATAAATCTGAGTTTCCAGTTTCTCAATTTTTGCATAATCATTTGTTCAGTCTCTTCCCACATATACTTAGCTGCCATAGCAGAAGCATTTTTATTCCGTACTCCTAAATACTTCATGTGTGGGTACACGTTTTATGCGATAGCCTTTGTTTTTTCTTCATTAATTTTATATCTCAAAAAGACTTGAAACTGTCTCAGACTGTTCCATTAACACGGAGATGTCCTTTTCTGGATTTATCAGGTACAAAATATTATCTGCATATAAAGCCAACTTTTCTTGATTACCATTCCAATTATACCCTTGTACTTCTAAAGTCCCTTATTTTCTTTGCCAATGGCTCTAAATATAAAGCAAATAAAGGGGAAGAGGACACCCCCCTGCCTGAATCTTCTGCTCAAACACAGTTTAACTGAAATGAACCCTCCCACTTTAATTCTATCCTCAGATCCTTCAAACATCCTTCTAATTAACCTTACTATTGTATCAGTGAATGCAAATGGTTCCAATGCCCTACTCATAAAATCCCAGTTTACTCCCTCAAATGCTTTCTCTGCATCAGGACCCACCAACAATGGAGGCATTTTCTTACATGCTGCTACCCTGTAGATCATCACTGTTCTCTTAATGTTGTGAAATGTTTGCTTCCCCTCCACAAAACCACACTGATCCAAGTTTATCAATTTTAGCAACACCTTTGTCATTCTTTTAGCTAATATAGACAAACACTTTATATTCATGGTTTAAAATTGAAATGGGTCTAAAGGGTCTTTGCCATCTTTAGGTAACACAACCACTACAGCTTTCTTATAAGATGTTGGTGCTTCCCCTCCTTTTAAAATACTGTTAAACAAAATCTTCCAGATCGTTATTACTTTCTTCCCTACTAATTTGCAAACTGCCTCAGGAATACCATCTGTTCTGGAGACTTTCCTGAAGATTGATTATACATCACTGTTTTTGTCTCATCACATCCTATTTTAACTGTTAGTTGTTGAGCCTCATCTACCTCTAACTTTGACATAATTAAGGCTTCCATAAATATTTCCATTTATACTTTCTTGATTTTCACATTTCCCTGCTTTATAAAAATTAACATAAAAGTTCTGGAATATCTCTAAAACCAATCTCTAAAACCACTACAGGATTTATTTTTCTAGTTATAGGTTCTCTAACTTTGGTGACAACCCTTTCAATGCTCTATAGCCTAAGTCATTGTGCAAAACGTTTTTGTGCTCTGGAGATGTTATAAAAATAGTTGCTTTACTGCTGTCTTTTTAAACTCATCCATATTTTCCAGGTACTTCCATATTTTCTCTTTAGCAGTCTGCATTTGCTCCTCCTCTTGTTCTTTGAAATTCCCTATTCTGCAATACTTTAATAACCTTTGTTAGCCCCTGTAGGTAGTTTCTATTACTTCTTAACCATATTTCCTTCCCTTTTATTTTGACCATATTTTTAAACTCTATTTTCATTTTATTTAGCCCAGTCACTAGCTTTAACTTCTGAAGCTATTTCTATATTTGCTAATAACGCTCAAATAATTTCCACTACCCATTCCCTAAATTCCTCTCTTTTTAACAAGTAGGTGGTAAAGTGCTACTGTCTTATTTTTACTTCATTACCCTAAATTTTTATCTCAGTTTTTATTGGTGCATTACCAGAAATAGTTATTGGACGTGTATCTAACCTTTCAAATAATTGCACATGTTCATGTGAAATATAATTTCTATCTAGTCTAGCCCAGTTATTGAACATTGGGAAATAACATGTACATTCTGTCAAGAGTTCCTACTACTGAATTCATATCTTCCATACCAAATATTTTCATAAACTATTTCAGAAATCTACCCTCTCTCGTTATATTGTCCCATCTAGGACCCCTGATACATCCTCACTATTGCAATTCAAATGCCATTCCCCATCTACAAATAAATATTCCCTGCTGAAAGTTGATCATTTCTCCTAAAATTTTCTTAAGCTGCATAACAGCATTTTTCAGTGGAATATAAATACATGCCATTGTATCCTCCTCCCTTGTCAATAGCCCCTTATTAATACAACTCTACAATTTGTGTCTTTTTCCCCTCATCTATTACTATTGGAGCCCCTCAAGCAATTAATGTAACTACTCCCTTTTTCCTCTGTCCCTAATATTCTGCTGAATATCCATTCTGAAATCCTCTCATAGTCAAATCCACACTCCCTTTTCTTTCCAAATGTGGCTCCAGTGCTCTGTTAGTATTATCAGATTTCTGACTCACCTTTGTAAAACCACTCTGATCCGTATTTATCAACTTTGGTAACAGTTTTGCCATTCTCTTAGCTAGTATAGTGAAACATATGAGTCAAGGTATAAAACTGAAATGGGTCTTCATTAAACCAGATCTCATCTTTCTTCTAAGATGCCAATAGTTCTCCCACCTTTAAAATCTTACTTTTAACACTTGTATTAACTTATCACTTAGGACGTAGACACACGCATACATTAACAGAAAACAAACCATATTAATGTTTTTCATGTACATGTGTTAAACAATGTATATATATATATATATATATTTTTTTTTTTTTCTTTTTAAAACCCATAACTCACTCCAACATTACATACATTGCCCAGTTCCTGCCTTAACTCCTCCTCCTGAACATTGCTCTGCCAGACCTCCCAACCATACTGAATTACTTGTTTTTTACCGAGTTTTGGGGTCCAAATAATGGGGTGCCATGATTCCCGAGTGGCACTCCCTTCATTTCCGATTTTTTCCCAGCTTTTTAAATTTTTTTTCCTTTTCATGCTTTTTGGGCTGATGTCATCACGGGCACGATGACGTCAGCTCAGTCAGTTTGTCAGACTTGAGTTCTAGGGCTCACGTGTGCACATTTCCACTGGCTGTTTGAAATGCATCTGATCTAATAACTAGTTTCTTCTGGACTCTGGAGTTATGGGTATGGAGTTATTTCTGTTGAGTTTAGCTGCAGAGATTTTAAGGTACGTTTCTCATTATTTGCTGCAGAGCTGGCCTGTTACTGCTTTTATTTCTGCTTATCCTGCTTGTGAAATGTGAACATTAACTGCAGAGCTTTTGCTTACCTGCTTGTGAAATGTGAACGTTAGCTGCACAGCTTTTAAGGGGAATGTTGATCTCTTTATTAGCTGCAGAGCTGGTACTGCTTTTCCTGCTTTATGAATGTTGGCTTTTAAAGGTGAACGTTTCTTATTAGCTGATTTCCTGAACGTTAGCTGCAGAGCCGGTACTGCTTTTCCTACTTATGAAGGCTAGCTTAAAGGTGAATGTTTCTTGCTTATGAACACTAGCTTTTAAACTTATTAGCTGCTGCAGAGGTTATGTTTTGATTCCGGGTAGAGAGAGTGTGTGGAGCTGGTACTGCTTTCCTGCTTATGAATGCTAGCTTTTAAACTGCAGAGCTTTGGTTTCCTGCTTATGAAGGTGAATGTTTCTTGCTTATGAGCACAAGCATTTAAACTTATTAGCTGCTGCAGAGGTTGATTCCGGATAGAGAGAGTGAACACTAGCTTTTATGCTTATGATTCGGGTAGAGAGAGTGAACACTAGCTTTTAAACTGCAGAGCTATGGTTTCCTGCTTGTGAAGGTTTCTTGCTTATGAATGCTAGCTTGCTTGTGAAGATGAACATTTTTTGTTTATGAACGCTGACTGCAGAGGTTGATTCCGGGTAGAGAGTGACAGTGAATGCTTGCTAGCTTTTAATTTGGTTTCCTGCTTTTAAACTGTGTGTGTGTGTGTGTGTGTGTGTGTGTGTGTGTGTGTGTGTGTGTGTGTGTGTGTGTGTGTGTGTGTGTGTGTGTGTGTGTGAAAATGCCTCCAAGTTAATACACCTGGTGGCTAGAGGTACTCAGGCTCAAACCCTGTACCATGGCTACAGGGTATAAAAGCCTAAAATCCCTAGCAAACACTGCCTGTGAACTTATGCCTCATATTTTTGTTCTGTTCCTCATTGCATTTTGTTTTTTCAGGATTTTTGTGGCAAATCACTAATAGATTGAATTCACTAAATAATGACAGGCATTTGAATTTCAGACTTCATATTCTTCAGAAAATAAATGGTAACACAAAACCTTTTATTCTAGCAATTTTCTATGTTTATAAGATCAGTATTTGAAATTTGTTCCTATTTTGAGGCTGTATTCCCCCATTATTGGCTTTGTCCAGGTTTTTTGCGCTAAGATGTTGAGAGCTATGGAAAGAAGTGAGAAATGAATTCACTAAAAGATAGCCATTTAATTTTCCGTCTTCCTGTCTTTCAGGAAACTGCTGATTTGTCATTGTGGTATGTTGCTCTGACTATAGTGCACAAGGTCCTGGGTTCAAGACTTGGCAGTGAAACGCATGGTGGTAACACACTGTATTTTAGCAACTTTCCAAAATTATACAAGCAATGTTTAAAATGTGTCCCTGGTTTTTGGCATTTTGTCCCCCCCTCCAAAAAAAAAACTGAAATTGAAAATTATTGTGAGAAGCTGTGCAAGATGCCTATGTCTTACACTACTGTCATTCTCTCTGTCTCTCTCTCTCTGTGTGTATATATATATATATATATATATATATATATATATATATATATATATATAGTGTGTGTGTGTTAGTAGACTTTTATGATGGAAATGTTCTGAATTGGGCAGCTTTGTCAGTAGGTGATGGGAGAAGGGAGACAGACTCAGACCTAGGGTTGAGTAGAGGAAGAATAGATGGAGAAGAGGCTGAAGCCCTAAGGACCATAAAGGCCTGCATCAAAGATGAGGTGAATGACTGCCAATCAGGTAGGCCTTTGGTGGGTGTAGCCAGATGTTTGGTTTTCTGTTTCTTTTTAACTGGGGTAGTCTTAGGCATTAGCCTGGAATTGGATGCCTGGCTAAGGGTAGCTGTGTCGGGAGAAGGTATCTCGGTCGGATGCCTGGCTGTGTCTGGTTCCCCCTAGACCTCGGTGGTAGCCAATGTCTGGGTTAGCTCCATGGATGTGCTTGTCATCAACTGCAAAACAGCTTCCTCAAAGGTACCCATCGAAGTCAACGGATCTGTCAGACGTCTCTCAACTCCTAAATCGGTAGCTGGTGGGGCATCCGAAAGTGGAGAGGAGTGGAAGAGGGCCTAGGAATCTTGGCCTTCTTTCGCAGAGGTTTAGTCAGGGCTTCCGAATAGGGATCCATCTTAAGTGCTAATTTTTTAAGTCATTGGTTTTCTAGGTAAAGATTAAGTGCAGCCAGATGGCTGAGTAGGGTGTTAGGAACAAAGGATTGGCAGATAGAGCAAGCAGTGTGATCGTGCTCTCAGCCCAGGCAAAAAATGCAGCAGTTGTGGGTATATTTATGGGGTATCTGGCACCCGCATTGGCATTTGCCCTTTTTTGCTGACTGGCTAAAGTTTACTACAACAAAACCAAGCTTTAGCTAGAGGTCAAAGAAGAAAAAAAAAATGGGGTACTTAGCTTTTAGACGTCTTGTGGTAAAAGAGCAAAGCACACAATGTGCTGGTAGTCTGCTGCTGAAATGTTCTGAGATCTGTGCATGCAGATGTCACATTTAAAGTCCCTGGTTTACGGCCCTGTGTGTGACGTCCCACGCAACTGCAACAGCCAAGCTGAAGCTTTTGTATAGAAGCCGACGTACAGGTCGCTTGAGGTGGAAAATGTCCACATCAAGAATACTGCAACATAGGAATAAAAGACATCTGCTATTACGGAGCTTAAAAGTGGGATAAATAATCAGCTTTCAACAGGGAAGATTACTTATAGATGGGAAATGGAATTTAATATGCAATAATGATAATGTATATGGGGTAAAGCAGCAAACAAAAAGGTACATAGGATGAAACACAGCATTTATGTTTTATCTGCTGTGTTTCATCCTACCTTTTGTTTGTTGCTTTACCTTTGGGATTTTGTTGGTATGATAGGAAGTTTATCCATTGAAGGTTACCTTTTTGCTTGTTCAGTACTTAATGTATATGGGGTGCCTAGAAGGGAAATTATAAGAAAAGAGAGTAAATTAAAATATTTGGTATGGAAGACGAATTCAGTCAAAGGAATTCAGAGAGAATTTGCATATTATTCCCCAAGGTACAATAACTGGGATAGACTATACAGAAATTATATTTCACAGGAACGTGTGCATTTAATTCAGAACTTTGACAGACATCCAATAACTATGTCAGATTATACACTAATAATTACTCAGATAAAAATGCAGGGCAATGAGGTAAAGATGACATACCTCATCTACCCATTAAAAATAGAGGAATTTAAGGAATGGATAATGGAAATTATTTGGGAGTTACTAGGGAAGATAGCAAGTACTCCAGAGATTATAGCTAGTGAGTGGGATAACATGAAAGTGGTGTTTAAAAATAGGATAGAAATAAAAGAAAGACAGGTGGTTAAGAAGTAACACAAATTATTTAGAAGGGCTAATTAAGGTTAGAGTAGAAGTAAAACAAAAAGATGGTTAAGAGGTAAGGAGAAATATTTAGAGGTGCTGACAAAGCTTAAACTATTGCAGAATAAAGGGAATCTCAGAATAAGAAGAGATGCAATTGCAGAGTGCTATAGAGAAAATAATGGAGTACCTGGATAATATGCATGAGTTTAGAAAGCTTGCTGTTAAGCAACTGTAGTGGCATTAGAGACATTTTGGAAATTTTATGAAGATTTGTATAAAGCAGAGACATGGGGAAATCAAGAAAAGGTACAAATAGAAATATTTAAAGAAGACTTAAATATGCTAAGGTTAGAGGTAGATGAGGCTCAACATTTAACAGTTAAGACAGGAAGAGATGAGAGAAAAAATGGTGATGTATAAACAATTTGCAGGAAAGTCTCCAGTAACAGATGGTATTCTAGTGGAAGTTTGGAAGCTGGGGAAGCAAGTAATAAAGATCTGGGAGGTTTTGTTTAACAGGATTTTAAAAGGAGGGGAAGTACCAACATCCTGAGGAAAAACTGTAGTGTCTGTAATACTTACATGGCAAAGACCTATCAGATCCACCTTCATTTGGATGGTGCAGCAGTAGAATTGTTGCCTTACAAGAGGTTCTCCGGTTCAATTCTCAGCTGGGGTACCTTCTGTGTGGATTCTGCATGTCCTCCTTACATTTCCGGTTTCCTCCCACGTTACAAAGCCATGCGCCTGGAGCTTTTCTCCCTGGGCCTCCACTATAAATTGGCTTTGCTCCAAGTCAGACTTTCCCGGTTAACAAATGTTAAATAAAATAAAATATAGCCCCATTTAGATTTTTAAGCAGCATTATAAAGTGTTTATGTCTATAATGGCTAAAAGAGTGGCAAAAGTGTGGCCAAAATTGACAGATATGGATCGATGTGGTTTTGTGGAGGGGGAGGCAAACATTTGACATTAATGTAACAATGCTGAATGGGAAGCTGTATGTAAGAAATACCACTGTTGTTGTTGGGTCTTGATGCAAACAAAACATTTGAAAGAATAAGCTGGAATTTTATGAGTAGGGCAATGTAAGCACTTGCATTTTCTGTTAGAATAATAAGGTTAATTACTAGGATATATGAGGGATAGGAGGCAAAAATCAAAGTGGGAGGGTTCTTCTCTGACAAGTTGTGTCTGAACAGAGGAACCAGACAGGGCTGTCCTCTTTCCCCATTATTAATTGTGTTATATTTAGAATCATTGGCAAAGAAAATAAGGGACTCCGAGATTGAAGGATGTAATTGGTATGGTATTCAAGAAAAGATGGCTTTATTGCAGATTAGATTACTTTGCACCTGACAGAACCAGAAAAAGATATCTCAGTGTTATGAAACATTGAGTACATTCTGTTTTTTTTTTTTGGGGGGGGGGATATAAAATTAATGAAGATAAAACAAAGACTATAGTTGTAAACTATGTACCCACACATGCTTTGGTTCAGTAATACCCATATGTATGGAGACATGATAATGTATTTAGGAGTTATGGGTTAAAAAAATTCTGTTATGGCAGCTAAGGATATGTAGGAAGAGACTAAATAAAATATAATACAAAAAATGAGAAAATGGAAGCTGTTTGCCTATGGGTATGGATAGCAAAATACAAACAGTAAAAATGTTTTTAGCCCCTTTAGTTTTATACGCAGGTCAGGCATATTTTTATCAACCAGAGGAGAAGTTGTAGGATAGTAATTAATAAAGAGATGAAGGATTTCATCTGGGAAGGGGAAGAGTAGAACAGTCAATTGGGATAAGCTGATCATTCCAAATGAACAAAGATGATTAGGATTACCTGATTTGAAGGGTTATTTTAGAGCTACACAGTTAAGGCTCATACATAACAGAAGCAGAAAGACACAATTCAAAGTGGAAAGAGATGAATATGAAATAGGTGAGTAATTCAAGAAATAAAGAGTGGGATTTTGGATGCAGATACATAAGGATAACAGTAGTCATACAGAAATAATGGGAGGACATCTGTATGGCTCAAAAATATGCAAAGTGTAGAAGATTTAGGATTTTTATTTGGAAACGCTTGCATGCATATTTTTATTCTCCAAGCAGAATCCATAGAATTTTTCACCGTGTAGATGGCAAATGTTGAAGGTATGATGAGGAAGAAAAAGTTGACCGGGTACATATGTTTTGGTAGTTTAATGAGTTGGTAGGCTTTAATAATTCCCTACAAAGTACTCTGTCAGAAATATTGGGGAAGTAAACTGGTATAACTAAATATTTTTTTTTCAGCTTGGATACAGGCTCTGAATTGTCTAGACATAGTAAGTTATTGTTAAGTTTAATTCTGAAGGCTGCCAAAAAGCAACTGCCAGCAAATTTAAATCAAAGTCTAAACTAACTGTATTTGAAATAATGAATAATATAACAGAGATAAAAGAACTGGAAGTGGGATCTTTAAAAAGGGGAGAAGCAAATTACATAGAGAAAAAATGGAAATTGTGGGAACAATACATACAGAATAATGTTTAGAAGGAGAAGTGAGGTTTAAGGGAAGGCAGAATTGAGCAATTTATGTAATGCTGGATTGATGACAATTGTATAAAAGCATGTATGTGATGTATAAAGGTTGTAACTGTGAACATGTTAACATGGTTTGTTTTTTTTTTTACTTAAATATATGTTGGTCTATGTCTGGAGTGATAATTCAATAAAGGTGATTCGAAAAAAAAACAAAAAAAAAAAAACAGGAAGACATACTCAGACAACTGTGATAGAAAAGAGTTGTAGAGGAAAGTTTCCTCAAGTTGCATCTCCAAGAAAGGCTGTAGTGTGGGGAAGAGCTGTTTCAAAATGAAGTGCAAATAGCTAAAGTGATACGCAATAAAAAGTGCTGTTAAATATTCCCCACTTGGAAGAGCAAACAGAAATAAAACAGATACACAACCAATTCAATTAATGATCATAATAAAACACTGAAAAGATGCACTTAAGTAAAATGTCTTGAATATGTACAAAAGAACTTGTGGCACAAAAAGAGTAATAGCATGTTCCACAGGTTCTTCATAGATATTTCTCCAAAATGTGTCTGCTACTACTTTTTGGGTGGTATTTCTAATCCTTTCGCCTGGTTTTCCAATTCTCTATAAAACTTTTTTGACCATCAATGAATTGCTTATTTTGTACTTTTCTTTACATTTTACTGCATATCTTCTAAATTTTTCTGCACATGCTATCTTTAGTTTATTATTTGCAATAGTGCATGACAGATCCTGGTCTGTTCTAATACTTCACATCTATGGTTCTAAGTATTTTTGTTGATCTGTTCCATCTTCCGTACTTTTCTCACAGTGACAGTTCTTGATTTAATAGCTTTAGAGTTGCCTCTATCCAATACTGACATGATGGCATTTGATTTCTTCCCCTTCCTTTCCCTTATTGTCCTGTGCATTTGTGGTAAGACTTCATTAATTTAGCTGCACAGTAATATATCCTATATTTACTTTCATTAACAGAAATGTATGTGATATTGCTTTATAGTTTCCTATATCTGATACTTCCATGATGACATTTAATTTCTTCCCCTTCCTCCACTGTGCCACTATGCTGCCCCTCTCTGCTTTTAAAACATTTCTTCTTGCTGTGACACAAGTACTAGAGAGCAGCACAACCCCAGCAAAGTGGTTTCTGAGAACTGTATTTTCCACCATATATATATATATATATATATATATATATATATATATATATATATACACACACACACACACACACACATATATATATATATATATATATATATATATAC
>NC_056746.1:747262801-747358668 GCF_019279795.1 Protopterus annectens | reverse complement strand
ATTGTCTTTTGGCTTGGGCCATGGCTGAAAAGGGCCCCTAGCCCAGTCTACTAACACATGTACATTGAATGATTGCATAGAAGAGCCTATATAATTTCCAGGAATGTGAGCAAGTGGATGACCACTAAGAAAAGCATCTTCCGAGAGACAAATCAACGCTGCCAAATCATAAGGCTGAAAATAGTGGATGGGCAAAAATTTGTACGTCATGAAATTCAAATTGTAAGTTCTTCAAACAAAGACAGAAGATTCAGACATTCCTTAAGGTAATGCTTAAGTAGCCTGTCCTGGGATAATACTTCTACCCTCTACTAGATTGTTATAGACAGAAGGAGTTGAAAAATGTACAGTGACCCTGAATAAATGAGAATTCATACAAGTAGTCAATGAAATAAGTCAAAAGCAGCAGCTTTCAAGCCCACTGGGGCAACATGATATACCTCTCCAACATGAAGAATTTCCACATACATCTACTGAGTGAAAGGCTTTTTATCAACTTCATTCATGTCTGAAAATCCACCTGGGTGGTTTGGTAGGATCAAGAAGGCACATAATGAAGCGCTCTGAGCAGTACCGTGCTTTATTGCTTTGATTTGGGAAGGTTACTGCACTATCACAGACACAAGAGCCAGCAACCATACCTTTGGATAGGTGGACAAAGGTAAACTCCTAGCCATCCTACATTGAACAGAAAAGAAAAGTATTTTATATATATATATATATATATATATATATATTAAAAAAAAGAAACATTCTTTAGAGCCCTTATATACTGCAGTCATCTTCATGGGCAGGGGGTTGGGGTACACCACTTAAAGTACAGAGAAGCCAGAGAGGCAACTACCTGCAACGTTTTTCAATGCAAGGCGACTGACACTTTGAGACTGGTAGGAAGCATCCATCATCACTCTTAGGCCTGATGATGCATCTGATACCAAATTAAGCTCTGTAAGCATCTTACCTGATGCTGTCATTACAAAGACCATATTCTCAGGTGTGCAAATACAGCATGAAGATCGTGGTTATTACCAAGCCCAAAGATGCAAGAGGGTCTGAGCCTGGATTCTCTATCACATTCCTCATGTTCATAGGTTCATATATTACCACTAGCCTAACTGCCCTTTTGGGCCATTTTAAGCCTAGCCAATTACCCCATGTAAGAATCAAACCCTGAACCTTGTGTCTGTAAGGTAAACACCTTAACCATAATGCCAACCTCCTACTTTGCACTGACCAAGAATAACCAAGACTGAAATGTGCCCAGTTCAATGCAGATGAAATCAATCTACTGAGAAAAGACAGAACCTCACAGGGTTTATGGAGACTTCCTGAGACTGCAACCATGGCAATGCTTACTTCAGTTATCCTACTTGAGGCCAGACATCCAGAGGAATACATGAAATTCTTTCTCCTGTAAAAATACTAGTGACTAGGATCTTGGTAAACACTTGGAGTTACAAATACATATAAACCTAAACAGCAGTGTCTTATACCAAAAGTCTGTAATCTCAGTCCTGCAATGCTTTAATTATTTCACTGTACCCTGGCAAGTAGACTCTCATACATCAATTTAAAATCTGCAGCACATCTTGCTTTCCTCATTCTCCAAATACACTTTCACACTGCACATAATTTCTGAAATTGCAGCTATTCAGCAGACAAAGTGTCTAGTTTCTAAGAACATTGTCTATTGTCTTCCATTTTGTCTATCCTGTCTTGTGTGTTGACCCACAGATATCTGTTGTTTATGTCTTTGAACTTTCCACAACACAAACAAAAAAAGAAGTTATGTACCTACCATAACGTTCCATGTTAGTTGTTGTCTTCTCGCTCTCTTTCTTGCAGGTTGGGATCGGAGCCGATCCTCGGCTCTGACTCGGCCATCTTCAATAGCTTGAAAGCTGTTTACTGGCTCGAAGCTACCCCATATCCCATAATGCCTGGTGCTAGTTACCCAGATCTCATTTGAAAAAGCTATTCCAGACATAACTAAGGAAGAATTCTGCCCTAGTAGCCCCTTGGGCCTAACTGTGAAGCTATCTAAGCAGAAAAAGACAACCAGAGAAAGCTCAGCCAATGGAATCTGAAAAAGGGAGCTCCTCTTGAGCCACTAGGATAGGGGATGGAGGGTGGGATGCAAGAAAGAAGGTGAGAAGAAGACAACTAACATGGAACGTTATGGTAGGTACATAACTTCTTTATGTTAAGTTGTCCATCTCGCCTTCATTCTTGCTGGTTGGGACAGTGTCCCTAGCACCTACTATCCTGGGTGGCTCATTGGAACAGACTCTTCAGAACAGTGGAACCAAAATCAGCTCTGTTTCTGGAAGCAATGTCTAGTTTATAATGAGAAATTAAGGTATGTGGGTTAGCCCACGTAGCAGCTGCACAGATAGATTCCATGGGCAACCTAGATTGGAAGGCCACCGAGGTGGCCAATGCCCTAGTAGAGTGGCCTTTTGGTTTGATAGATAATTCTTTGTTTCTCAGCTGGTAAATGAATGAAATAATGTGAGACAACCACCTAGATAATATTACCTTTGAGACTGGAAGACCCTGTCTGCCCTCAGCATAGGAAAGGAAGAGTTGGTCCGACTTCTTGATGTCCTTTGTCCTATGCAAATAAAAATGCAGCTGTCTGTGAACATCCAACTGTTGCAATTTATATTCTGCCTTATTGGTGTGTTAAGGAAAGAACACAGGAAGGTCTATGGACTGATTTAAATTATTTTGTGAACAGACCTCAGGAAGGAAGGATTGGTCCTTAGAGCGACCCTATCGTTATAAAAACTAAGTATGGAGGATGAATACATAGATCCTGAAGCTCTGAAACATGTCTGGCAGAAGTAATGGCTACCACAAAAAGAGTGTTCCAGGATAAAAACTTAATGGAGCAAGATGCTGCAGGGTTCAAAAGGTGGCAAGATTAGGGAAGCTAGAACCAAATTTAGATCCCATGGAGGGTGAGGTTCTCTCACTGGGGGCCTAAGCAGAGTGGTTCTTTCGAGGAAGGCTTTACACAGCTTATGAGACATAATGTTGTTAGAAGACAACCCAATGTGAAAATTCGAAATGGCAGCTAACTGAACCCTGACTGTAGCAGAAGTGGAACCAGAATGAAAGAGTTCCACTAAAAATTCCAAAATCTCATGGACAGGGGCTGAAAAGGGGTCTACATTACTGGCCTCTGCCCAGCAAGAAAAATGTTTCCACTTGCTAGCATAAGTTTTCCTAGTTGTGGATTTGTGTGATGAGATAATAATTTCACGCACAGAGGATGAAATATTAGGAAGCCTGGCTAAGGTTGGAAGTGGAGCAACCAAGCTGTGAGCTGGAGCATTTGAAGGGATCGATGCCATCTCCCCAATTGATGAATCAGTAGATCTGGAATAAGATCCAGAATCCAAGGCTGCTCGACAAGGTAATGATGCAGGAATGGGAACCATATCTGTCGAGGCCAGTAAGGGGCAATGAGGATCATTCTGCAACCCAACACAGTTGCTCTCTGTATGAGTTTGGGTATTAGGGGAAACGGAGAGAAAGCGTAAAGAAGTCCCTGAGGCCAAATGTGGGCTACAGCGTCTCTGGTGGAGTGGCCGGGAAGCGGAAGAAGGGAAAAGAAATTGCTGCACTTGCTATTGAAGGGCGTGGCAAATAGGTCACAGCAAGGTTGCCCCCATTTGCGAAAGATCTGTTCCGCAATTACCTGATTCAGAGACCACTCATGAGGCATGAGAATTGCTCTGCTGAGCCTGTCTGCTATGACGTTGGACCTCCCAGGGATGTGTGTTGCGATCAGAAAACGTTGGGAAGAGATCACCCACTGCCAAAGTCTGAGTGCTTCTCGACATAGAGGGTAGGACCTGGTTCCACCCTGCTTGTTGATGCACCACACCACTGACATAGTCTGTTTGAATTGCAATTGTCCCGAGAGGGAGAGAGTCCAAAGGGCTTGCAACGCTAAAAGCACGGCTCTCATTTCCAAGACATTTATATGCAAATGGTACTTGTGAGGCTGCCAGGTGCCTTTGACTGTCCTGCCCTGATAATGTCCCCCCCACCCTATCAGGGAAGTGTCCTTGGTCACTGTGGCAACTGGAGGGGGTAGCACAAATTGTCTGCCCTGGGACACTGATGGGGACATCATCCACTAAGTGAGGTACTTCTTGCATGCTTCTGTGATCATAATCTTGTGAGACATGGGAAGCTGTTGGAAGGACCACTGTGTGAATAGGAGTCACTGGAGAATTCTCATGTGAAAGCAGGCTAGGGGATCAAGAAGAACTGCTGATGCCATGGAATCCAGTGTTTGTAGACGAACCTGACTTGAATCCTGTTACATGTTAATAAAATCTGCACTTGCTGGCGAATTAATGATACCCTGTCTGGTGGAAGACTCACAAACATGTTCCTTGTATTTAAATTTGCGCCTATGTAAGTGATATGCTGACAGGGCAACAATGCAGATTTTTTGAAATTTATAGCGATGCCTAGCCTGGAGCAAGTTGACAGTGTAGTCCCTGGCTTGTAGGAGGTGATGCCTGGTGGTAGCAATGAGGAGCCAGTCATCTAGATATGGAAACACCTGGAATCCCTGATGTCTCAGGTGAGCCGTAACCACTGCCATGCATTTGGTGAACACCCTAGGGGCTGTGGTGAGACCAAAGGGCAGAGCTCTGAACTGATAATGACTGGCTCTCAGCCGGAAGAGAAGGAATCTTCTGGAGCGCCTGTCCATTTTGATGTGGTAGTACGCACCCTGAAGATCTATAGAGCACATCCAATTGTCCTGACCCAGGAAGGGTAAAATGGACTGTAGCGTGACCATCCAAAACTTTGCTCTTTGTACAGATCTGTTTAATCTGCTGAGATCCAGAATGGGTCTCCAGTCCAGTCTTTTTTGGTACCAAAAAGAACCTTGAGTAAGTTCCGGATCCAAGCTGGTCTGCCGGGACTTCCTGGATGACTCTTTTGTGTAGCAGCTTTGAAATCTCTATGGCTGCTTGGTCCCTTAGATTGGGTGGAACATCTGGAAGGGACTTGTTTGACGGTAATGGGGGTTGAGCAAAGGGAATTCTGTAACCTCCGGATATGATCGACTGTACCCACTTGTCTTGAGTTAGATCTTGCCAGGCTTTGGGGTACAGTGAGAGCCTTCCCCCGACTGCCTCCAGAGGTGGGCAGCCAGGCAACCCTTCAGGGATGCTGAAAGTGCTTCTTAGAGAAGGATTCTCTGCTGCCCTGGTTCTGCGGACCCCCTATGCCATGAGGGCGGTGTCTGTTATTGTTCGCTCCTCTGCCCCTGGAGGGGAACTCACCACGTGTGTTAGGCAAGGCTCCCTGGGGTTTGCGGAACCACATCTTTCCACTCTTCTGACCCTTGGCGTATGGTCTAGAAGGAGGGGAAAAATGGACTCCCACGGCAGAGAGAGTCTTGCCTTCCTGTTCACACCTGGTTAGGGTGTCCTTCACCTGTGATACGAAGAGAGTGGAACCATCAAAGGGGGTATTGGTGAAAGACGCTCTGAAGGGCTCTGCAAAATTACATAGCCGCATCCATGCGTGCCTCCTAAGGGCAATGCCTGTGCCTGCGGCTCCACTTGTACCATCGGCTGCATAAGAAATGAGCCTCATGGAGGAGTTAACAACTGAATTCAGAGTCGCCAGCTAGGAGGCCACCTTAGCTTGAGCCCCCTCAGCTGATGGATCTTGGAGTGCATCTCCAAGCTCTTTAAGGAGAACCCTCTGAAGGCGGGTGAAATGGCACAAATAATTCAAAGACCTCATGGAGAAGGTCGCTGAAGCAAACATTCGCTTCCCATATCTGTCCATAGTCCTAGACTCCTTGTTAGGGGGATGGACAGATGACGCAGTTTCTGCCAACTCCTTCTTTGTGGCTGCTGCTACCACCATGGCATCAACAGGCACACCCTTAGTCAAAAACTGTTTGTCCTGAGGTGCAGTTATAAATTTAGCAGGTCTCCTGGGGGTTGGTTCCACTGTGTCTGGAGCTGACCACGCCTTCCGAGCCACCAGAGACATAAATGGGTCGAAAGGCAGAGACACACAGGAGGTGGAAGGTTGGGAACCAAATGCGTCCAGGAATACAGACTCATCCTCGGAAGGGGCTAGGGTATTCCAGTTCCCCCTCTGCCTAAACATTTCCAAAATGTCTGAAAAGGAGACATCTTCAGAGGGGGATCTCGGGGACCCTTCCAAATCCTCTAAGTCAGTATCTCAAGTGACAGACTCAGGGGAGTCAATGTGCTTCCTCTTGCACTTCCTCTTACGAGGTGGCTCCTCTAAGTGATTAGGTGAGGCCTCAGAAGAGGAAGAAACACCCAAAGGGATGCCCTGGAGCACTGGCTCCCCATGCTTGGGGTCTGGAGGAGGGGCAGAGGCAGACGCAGGCACCATAGGGGGAGGAGCCGATGGGGTTGACCGTGGGACTGACTCAGGGGTCAGTACACTCCTCATGACCTCGAAGGCACCCCTGCCTGGATGCAGAAAAGACTCTGGTTCCGAAGAAACTGGAATCCCTCTCCGCACCAAGGGGGATGGCTCCGAAGCCAATGTAGGAGCCAAGCTCACCTGTGCTGAAGCTCCGAGGGGGAGAACGGGGTCGAACAAGGGTCCGATACCACTCGCCCCCTCGGAGACAAAGAGGGAGTCCTGGCGCCCAGATCCCTCCAAGGACGGTGCCATGGAAGGGATCGGAGCTGACGACAGAACCAAAGAAGGTATCGGAGCCGACGGTTCCATGACTCAAACCCCAAAAAACTCCAGCTCCGAGCTCAAGAGAGGAGTTGGAGGAGGAATATCTGCAGAAGTGAACGGAGCCGACACCTGATGAGGGGGGCTGGACAACATTTTTGCTAGGGCCTGCAATTTCAGCAGCCTACTAACCACTCTCTCCAAGTCCTGATCTGAAAGTCTAGAGGACCGAGAGGAGTTAGAGGACCTATGACTGTGCTACGATTGGAGCAGAGGTGACCGTGGAGCAGAGTGTATCGACTCCAGGGAGGGAGACCTAGATCTCTTTCGACTCCCAGATGGCTCCGAAGTACATGCTGGAGCCGATTGGGAGGGAGGCACATCGGTTCCGGTCGGAGCCGAGGTGGATGGTGGAGTTTCACCCAGCGACAGCTCAGAACTGAGAGCCAAAGACTTAGGTGGCTTGGAGGATTTCACCGGCTGAACCTAGGCTGGTAAATCCTGGGGCTTGAGCAAACCCCGAATGATTAACTTATTTTTGCGCTCCTGCAGGACTCTTGGGCTGAAAGCATGACAAACCAAACAAGAGTCCTGCAGGTGCACCGCGCCCAGACAAAAGACGCAAGAAGTGTGACCATCTGTCAGAGACATCATCTGACAGCATGAGTTACACTTCTTGAATCTGGACACGCACACACACACACATACACAAGAAAAACAAGTTAGCAGGTATAACTAATTAAACAATATGAACTATACAGCTAACACACACTGAAACTAAGTAAAGTCTACTACTACAGACACTACCTAAAAACTTTTTTTTTTTTAAACTAGAAAAAGACAAAAAAGGGTTAGCCTCTAATTTAAATGGCTACCATGAAAGGAAGGGGGAGGGGTGGGGAAAACTCTCCAAGTAAAACGAGGGATAGATGCTATTTAGAGAATATAGCTAGGGGAATAGTACAACTAAGAAGGTACACTAAAAAGGATAAATTCTAGTAAAAATAGAAAAATACAATAAAGTATACGAGCCTGAGCCAGTAAGACAACCTTGCAGTCTGAAAAGGCAAACAAGATCTGGGTAACTAGCGCCAGGCATCATGGGATATGGGGTAGCCTTGAGCCAGTAAACCGCTCTCAAGCTATTGAAGATGGCCGAGTCAGAGCAGAGGATCGGCTTCGATCTCCACCAGCAAGAATGAAGGCAAGGTAGACAACTTAACATTATATTTTATTCACCCTTCACACTGAGGTTCCATATCAGGTCATTACCAGGCTCAAGAGCAACAGTAAATTGCAAAACACTTTGCATCAGTTCTATACCATATAGAATCTGAACAAATAAACTGCCAGGTAGAGCAACCATTTCACTGAAGCATACCCTTGTAAGTATCCACCTCCTACTAACTCTTATGAGAATAAATACCCTCGGGTATAAAACATGTTTTTAGGATTTCCAAATGCTATCTTAAATCTAGAAAGTAACACTTGCATCATGTTTCTATCAAGGATACTTTTTTAAAAAAGTTTAGCTTTGACAGAAATGTTATTAACTTCTTATGTGAGGATGACTGCCTAGGTACCAAAACAAAATAAACTTCTCAAAAAGCAGGTCATCTCCTGGTGATTTTCCCCATATGTCCAAAGAATAAATCTAATTGGTTCTTTGAAAGGGTAGTTGATGAGAAATACACTGCTGACATGCCCAAGTAAATGAAGTTCATATTCCTCTGTCAGAAAAATTAGGGGGAAAAATGTAATTGTGGCGACTCATTAAAACTGGATTCAGAGACTACCTTGGGTAGAAAGGATGGATTTATTCTCAGTGCAACTATGTCTTTACAAAAGATTAGGTAGGACAATTTGCATGACACGGCCTGCAATTCGGAGACCCTTCTTGTGGAATTAAGAGCCTCCAAAAAAAAAAAACGTCTTTCAGGATAACTACTTCAAATGACAAGATGCTGATGGTTCAAAGGGGGTCTTGGTTAGAGCTTGAAGAAAAGTAGTTAGATCCCATGGGGAAGTTGGTTTTTTAAATGGGGGTTTTAGAAGGAAGAGTCCCTTAAGAAGGCTTTACAAAAGTTGTGAGACATTACTGGAGAATAATTCCAACATGAGTGGAAGTTTAAAATCACTACCAGATGAAATTTTATTGTAGATGCAGAGGAACCAGATCGAAAAAGTGCATTTAGAAAATCCAGCACATCGTGAATGGGAGCAGCATAAGGGTCCAGTACTTTATTCGAGGCCCATTTGATAAATTTTTCCCCATTTGCACTGATACAGTTTTCTAGTAGCAGGTTTGTGGTGTGCAATAATAATACATTGGACAGGGAAGAAAGGGAAGGATGCATGGCAATCACAGGAATTGGAGAAGCCACGCATTGAGCTTGAGATGTTGGAGATTGGGGTGAACCATGCCTTCTGGGTGAGTTAGCAGATCTGGAACTGGGTCCAAGATCCATGGTTTCTGAATCAGATGAGGCCAGAGGAAGGGAAACCAAACTTGTCAGGTCAGAAGGGGGTAATGATTATTGAATTCTCTGCTTTTTTGGTTTTTTTTAGGAATTGAGAGATTAGAGGAGTTGGGGGAAAGGCATATAACAGACCGGGAGGCCAAGTAGATGGAGAACAGCATGTCTGGGCATCTCCCCCAGACGGGGGATTAGGGCAAAGTAACTTCTGCACTTGTTCAGGGGAGAAAGCAAATAGGTTGCAGCAAGGTTGGCAATGGAGAAAAATCTTGTCTGCCACTACAAGGTTCAGAGACCACTTGTGAGGCATAAGAATTGTTCTGCTCAATTTGTCCGCTATCACGTTGGAAATTCCCAGAATGTGCATTACTATCAGAAAGCAGTTGGAAGAAATCGCCCATTGCCAAATTCTGAGTGCCTCTTGACATAGTGGGCAAGATTTAGTTCCCCCTTTCTTGGTGATATACCAAACTGCCGACATGTTGTCTCTGTCTAAATTTCAACTGTTCCTAGAGGGAGGGTATCTTGGAATGTTTCAACGCTAACAGCACTGCCCAGAACGTTGATGTGTAAATTGGCCTCCAATTGGGACCATGTGCCTTGGACTGTCTTTCCCAGATAATGATTCCCCCACCCCACCCTATCTGGGAAGCATCTGTGGTCACTATTGTTTGAGGCTGAGATAGGGCGAATGGCGGCCCAAGAGAACTTGGTCAGAGTGAAACCACCATTTGAGGTCTTGTTTGCATGCAATAGCTGGTGATCAAGACTAGGTGAAACATTGGAAGGTGTATCAGAGACCATTGGGTTGCTAGTAACCACTGCAGTATTCACATAAGAAACCTTGCTAGAGGAACCAGAGTGAATGAAATGGCCTTAGAACATAAGGTTTGAAGGACAAGTTTTGCTGGGACTCTCATTGTTTTGAAGAATTTGTCTGACTTGGTGCTGATACTTTGTAGTCTTTCTAGGGGAAGAGCAGAAATTCCAGAGACAGTACTTAAATAAGCACCAATGAAATCCAGTTGCTGAGAAGGCTGCAGGTTTGACTTTTCGAAATTTATTGTAATGCCTAGAGATGTGCAAACATTTATGGTGTAATCTCTTGCTTGTTCTAAGAGATGCCTGGTGGTAGCGGTGAGAAGCCAATCATCAAGGTACGGGAAGACTCAAAAACCTTGCAGTCTGAGGTGAGCTGCAACCACTGCCATGCATTTGAACACCCTGGGGGCTGTGGTGAGACCAAAGGGCAGTGCTCTGAACCGAAAATGGCTGGCTCCTAGCTGGAAGCATAGAAACCTCCTGGAGCTTTTTTTCCATTTTCATGTGGTAATAAGCATCTTGGAGGTCTATAGAGCACATCCAGTTGCCTTTTTCCAAAAAAGGAAGTATGGATTGTACAGACACCATCCGGAATTTGGTTTGTTGAACTGGCTGAGATCCAAAATGCGCCTCCAGTCGCCTGTTTTTTGGGCACTAAAAAGAATCTTGAATAAACCCCGGATTCCTTTTGGTCTGGTGGGACTTGCTGGATGACTCTTTTCAAGCAGTTTTTGAATTTCTAAGACTGCTGCTTCCCTTTGATTGGCTGGAAAATCTGGGAGTTTTTTTTCTGGGATTTGGGACTTGCAGATAGTGGAAGTTGGTACCCTCTGGATATTATTCCCTGCACCCATTTGTCCAAAGTTATTAATTACCAGGCCGGTAGGTGCAGGGATAATTGCCCCCCCCCCCCGACTGCCTTCAGAGGAAGGCAATTGAGCACCCTGTCAGGGATGCTGATAGGAAGTTCCAGAGAAAGATTCTCTGGACCCCTGATTTTGTGGTTCATTTCTGCCCCTAGGGCAGCGTCTTCCATTGCTTCCTCCTCTGCCCCACGGGAAGTCTTTACCTCGTGATTCTTGGAAAGGCCCTTTGAATTTTTTAAACCATAGTCTCCCACTCCTTTGGTTCCTTGAATAAAGGTCTCTGATGGGTGGAGAAATGTATGGCTATGGGAGATAGGGTCTTACCATCTTGCTCACTTCTGGCTAGAGTGTCTTTAACCTTTGGGCCAAAAAGGGTGGATCCATCAAAAGGAGCATTAATGAATGACACTTTAAATGTCTCCGCAAAGTCACATAAGTGCATCCAGGAGTGTCTTCTAATGGCTATACCTGAACCCGCTGCCCTGTTCATCCCCTCGTTTGCATGCGCAATGAGCCTTATGGACGAGTTGGAGATAGCAACTAGGATTGCAAGCTGAGAGGAAACTTTGTCAATGACCTCTTCAGCCACTGCTCCTGAGAGAGTATTTCAAAGTTCTTTAATCAAATCTCTCTGTAATCTGGTAAAGTGTGCCATATAATTCAAGGACCTCAGAGCGACAGTCATTGAAGCATACACACACTTCCCAAATCTATCCAACATCCTAGACTCCTTGTTCAGAGGATGGATAGCACTACACTCTTCAGCGAATTCCCTCTTGGTGGCAGCCGCTATCATCATGAGATCAACAGGAATTCCCTTAGACCAATGTGGTGCTTCCTTAGGTGCTGATAATACCAGGTCATGTCTCTTGGGAACTGGCTCTATGGAGTCAGGTATCTTCCACGCCTGCTGACCAATCAGTTTGATAAAATCATCAGTGAGCAGAGACATCCAACAAGTGGAGGTTTGGGCACGAAAAGCCTCCAGGTAACTGATTCCTCTGAGGATGGCTGGGTGAATGACCAGCCACCCCTCTACTTCAGGATTTCCAGGATGTCCCCGAAGGAAACATCATCAGGAGGTGACCTGGGAGAATCTTCCCCTACATCGAAGTTAGTATCTTCACTGTAAGACTCTTCCGGGGAGTCTAGGTGCTTCCTCTTGCACTTCCTCTTCACAGGGACTTTCTCGGGGGATGCTCCAGGAAGTTTCCAAAGAGGAGTCCACTAAAGTGGGAGTCACCTGGGATGTTTGTGCCCTCTGTCCAGGAGATGAGACTAATGATAGCTCAGGTTGAGAGGAAGAAGAGATATGAGACGACAAGGATGGCAAAGACTGAGAATCCCCAATGGATAATGCCTTCTCCATAATCTGGAAGGGCCCCCCCCCCCCGTAGAGGGATGAGAGCCCGGAACTGGGGTCACATTCTGCTTCGAGGAGACCACCTCCGGAACAGGAGCCTGGGTCAACATTACAAGGGCTGAGACACCGAGAGGCATAGACAGCTCCAAAGTTAATGAAAAGGTACCATGCATCTCGGACCCGACCAGAGAATCTCGAGCCCAGGTCGGCTCCGGTGCCGAAAGCTCAGAGATACCCTAGACGATTCCCGGAACAGAAGATGAAAAAGCTACTGGAACAGAGTCAGTCGGAGCCAGGAGTATCTGGATCAAAGGCTCATCTAGAGTTGAAGAAGGGTATGAAGGGGTCATAGGACAGACCGTTTTGACACTGATTTGGCTTAGAACTGAAGGTAATCCTCTTGCCACAAGTAGCCTAGTCTCATAATATCCGTCTCTGAGAGACCCTTAGTAGACCGCACCGATGCAGTGGAGGAACATCTGGGTGGTCTCATTTCCACAAACGGGGCATCTCTGAAAGGGTCCACATAAGGGGAATAGGAAGTTCTTGGGAGTTCAGGCAGCCCCAGTAGCTTGGGCATCGGTTGATCCGTTGGTACCAATGTAGAGGCTGTCGGGTCAGAAGCCAGTTTAGTCGGTGTAGACAGGTCCTCCTGTGCTGATGAACTCTCTGGTACTGAGGAAGTTTTTGACATTTTTCTAGTGGGTTCCAAAGAGGATAATCTTTTCTTTGATCCATGGGAAGAAGACGACTCTGAAGTACCAGTTTTCTCCTTGGAACCAGAGGTGACCTTGTCAAAGGGAGATTTCAGAAGCCCTTTCAATATTAATTTATTTTTCTCTCTCTGTCAAAGTTCAGGTAGAGAACTCATGACAAATCACACAATTCTCTTGTAGGTGAATCCTGCCAAGACAGTATACACACACAGGGTATGTCTGTCTGAATTGGGCATTTTACCCTCACATTTTCTACACCTCTTGAATCCTGAGGTGCCCTTGGATGGTTTTGAGGGAGAAAATGTTTCTTTTTGGTTCGCTATAATCGACGGTAAAGAAAAGGATGTGAAAAAAATATATATATCTATATTTACCTTCATTATGTTGAAAGTGATTTGTGTGACTTTAAATCACGAAATTAAACGTGGTTCCGAACAGAAATGTCGAAACTGGTTTCTAAGAAAAACAGATGCGACCATTTTCAAACTGCAGCACAACAGTCAAAGTTAGGAGACATTTCCAAATGTCTCCAGACATAGTTATGCAGGGGGGCAAGCCCCCCTGCGCCCCCACACCCCCTGCTACTTTAACATACAAACTCTGAGATCGCACTACAGTGAGGGAAAGTGTGCATTTCCTAATCCCTGCTATAGTGCGATCTGCACCTGGAATGTCAAATTCAAATGAGCGAATGCGCCAATGTGCATTCACCCACTGGAATTCGCAACATTTGCAGTGGACATTCCCCAAAACTTGAAGTTGTACTTTTGCACTTTGGTCTATCGTACAACTTACTTTCAACATGATGAAGGTAAACCTATATATATATATATATATATATATATATATATATATATATATATATATATATATATATATATATATATATAAATTGGAATAGAAAGGGAAGATGAAAGAAATAAAATAAAATAATACCAGCTATGGTGTTAAGAGCTATCTTATTGATATTAAGGGTGGAGAAGGTTTACCAACAGTAACAGGAAGGAAGACGGAAGGTTAATTAGTAAGGAGGAGGAGCACGTAGAAGTACTAAGAATACAGGAAATTGAGAAACAAGGAGAATTTCTAAGAAGAGTTTGAAAATCTGAAAAAACACAACTAGCCAAAGCTTAAGCGAAGGAATTAACATGTCTGGTCTGCAAAGCGGCAAACGAGATCTGGGATAATCTCTGTGAGGAGCATTATGGGTAGTGCCTAGCTCGAGAGTGTGAGCTGAAAGATATGGCCGAGTTGGTTCGGAACCAAATCCACTGTCAAGGATTAGGAGAAGATTAACATCAGATGGATATGTTATGAATGCTTATATTTTATACACAGCAAGCTTAAAATACTGCAACAGTTTCATATATGTATTTCACATATTAGCTAAAAACAGCTCAACTTTGTTGCAGCTCATTACAGCTTAGCAAACAGATGGCAAATGTTTTTTGTAATCATTTAATCTTGAGAAGTAAGGCAAGTATTCTGCAAGAGAAGTCTGCTGAAAAGGAACCCATTAACCTGTCAAAACCACAGCAGTCCTGTACGCATAACTTTTTATCTGCTTACTCCTTACAGCCTTAGAAGTGTGTTTTTATGTGTAGTCAAAAGCTGTGAACTTTGTATTAAGTATTCTTTCCTTTTTTCTAAATTTAAGATAAAAAAGAACTGCATCTGAGCATACAGTTGAATCTTTCTATATGCAAGATTGCAGTATCAATACTTTGTGGATGTTTGCATCCACAATCTTTTCACTGCCTGTATTTGGGATTAACAGTTTCATTACATTGTTTATTAACGGATTAACCTTTACAGTTCCTCTGCCAGTTTTCTTCAGAATATGCCAGCCTCCTCTTGCCTAGTTTCTGTATCCATACTTGAAGTCATTCCTACTGATAATCTCTCCTTTCTCCAGTCCCAAGTGGGCTTAGTTCTAAGAATACTTTCTGCAACTTTAAGTATAAATAAGTTATGTCTTACCATAGCATTCCATCTGCGTTGTCGATCTTCACATATACTTAACAGTGGGTTTAGTTGTGAACCCTCGGATCCAACTCGGCCATTTTTCCAGCTCGCTTGCACCAAAAAACTCTTGAGCTCAGCTTTACCCACAATGCTCCTCAACAAAATACCTCAGATAGAGTTGGGATAAGCTAGTGACAGACAAGCAACACCATAAAATGAGAAAGGAAGAGAGAAACCTTATCTGAATCCAGAGTAGAGGACCTCTGACGCAGAGGGGTCTGATCCACCTACGGAAACCTCAGGATAGGGGAAAGAAGGGGGAGTATGTCAAGGATATGTGAAGATAGACAAAGCAGATGGGACGTTATGGTAAGACATAACTTCTTTATCTGATGTTGTCTAGCTTCACATAGTTCTCGACAGTGGGACAGAATCCCCAACAACCTAAATCTTGGGAGGTCTCACAGAATATTCCTAAGGACCATCGAGCTGAAGGATTCCCTTCCCCTAGAGACCATATCCAGTTTGTAATGAGTAACAAAGGTATGTGGAGAAGCCCAAGAAGCCACTGCACAAATGACATCTAAGAAAACTTTGGAATGAAACTCAACAGATGTGGCTACTGCTCTGGTGGAGTGTGCCTTCACTGGCCTTTGTAGTGGTAAATTGCTTTTGTTACAAACAAAGGTAATCCATTCCTTGATCCACTTAGGGTAATTTTGGACACAGGTTTCCCTTTTGCCACTGAAGAAAAAGCAATAAATTGATTTGATCTTCTGAACTCTGCTGTCCCGTGTAAATAGAAGTGGAGTTGTCTATAAACATCTAATAAATGGAGATAATATTCACTGTTGTTAGTATAATTGGGGAAGAAAACTGGAAGTTAAATAGTCTGGTTAAGGTTAGATTCCGAAACCACCTTGGGCATAAAGGAAGGATTAGTTCTCAAAGAGACCCTTGTCTTTATGAAAAATTATATGAGGTGGTTTACATCATAAAGCTTGAATCTCTGAGATTCTCCTGGCTGAAATGATGGCCACCAGGAACAATGTTTTCCAAGAGAGGAATTTTAGATCACATTCATCTGAAGGTTCACAAGAGGAATAAACTAGTGATTGGAGAACTAAATTTAGGTCCCAAGGAGCTGAAGGTTCCTTATATGGGGGTCTCAGGATCATGCAACCCTTCAAAAAAGGCTTTGCAGAGTTTATGGGACATCAAAGATGAGCCACTGATACCAAAATGGAAATTGGAGATTGCAGCCAGATGTAGTCAAATGGCATATGCTGAAGCTCCTGCTTCAAAAAGCGTTGACAAGAAGTTTAGAACCATATCAACTGGAGCTAAATACGTATCAGTATTAAATTTAGACATCCAAAACAGTGCAAGAAACTTCTGTGTGGAAGATTTTCAGTCCATATATCTCTAGTTTATCACTGTATATTAATCAGATCAGACAATAGTAGTAGACGTAGGGAACAAACTCGTCTTAAGTAAAAAAAAATAAATAAATAAAAAATATATAATTGTACAGAGTTACTAAGTATTCAAAAGTAATCCAAGCAAGGCAGACAGTCGGTTTCCAGCCAAAAGTCCTTTAAGTACACAGACAAGTGATCCAAGTAAAACAAAAATAGAGTAATAGTTTCCTCACAATGTTTCTAAATATATATATATATATATATATATATATATACACTTTTCAGGCAAGGGAGTGGTTTATGGTTTATTGTGGCTGTAAAACAAAGCTTTGTTGGTACACATGTTAAATTCATAAACCTTCCACCATAAGTGTGACCTTCGAGCTGGTCCTGCCCTACTTAGTAGCTGTCATAATAATATAACCCTTATGTATTTTAAATAAAATTTATAATGATGTGGTACCTCTTAATTAACCAGATTAAGTAGATTATTAAGTCTGTGATTTTATCCAAGACAATATACTACATGGCTGGAAATATATCAACCTTAGTCCATTTGGCAATCAAAAAATATATATAAAAATATACATATACACTTTGCATGTAAAAAATCAATTGTAAAAATCATATTCTATTTTCATAACCTATTGTTAACAAAGATCGCTTTCGTTCTTCTAGACTTTTTCAGTTCTGCCATGTGGGAAGTCATTGCCACGAGAGTACTGGAAAGGCCCTTTGAACTTTTGAAACCATAGCCTCCCACTCCATTGATTCCTAGAGTAAGGCAACTGGGGAGTGGAAAAATGTACGCCTACTGCAGTGTGCGTCTTTCCATCTTTCTCGCATCTGGCTAGACTCTCCAACTTTGGGACCAAATAGGGATGTTCCATCACACAGTGTGTTGACGAAAGAAGATTTAAATGGCTCCATGAACTCACATAAGCACATCCAGGCACGTCTCCTGATTTTTTAAATTTTTACATGAACTACAAAATGAACTGGCACCTCACCTAAGTGTCATGTTTAATCATAGCCTTGCCTCAGGCTTTGTGCCCACTGAGTGGTGCACAGATACAGTTATCCCACTCCACAAGAGGGGATCCGCCTTGGATCCCGGGAACTATCTTCCCATCAGTCTGACAAGCCTGATCTGCAAGGGCATGGAATGCATTATCATGGAACTTATAAACAAAGACATTGGCAACCTTCAAACACTGGACCCCACCCAGTTTGGGTTTGTGAATGGCCGATCTTGTCTCTTGAATCTGAATGACTTCTTGGAATCCATCTCCAGAGCTGTGGACGAGGGTAAGGTGGTCCACACAGCCTATCTGGACCTCGCCAATGCCTTTGACACCATCCCCCACTCTGGAATCATAGATAAACTTACTAAGCTGGGCATAAATCCCTACGTCACTCGATGGGTTGCCAAATGGCTTACTGACAGAACCCAGACTGTAAAAGGAGCCGACTCAGCTCCAGACAAGTGACAAGTGGAGTACCTCAGAGTTCAGTCCTGGGACCACGCTTGTTTGGCATCTACATCTCTGAAGTACAGGCCAACACTAAGGGACTCTGGCTAACAAAGTTTGCAGATGACTGCAAACTGGGAGCCATTATTGAATCCCCAAATGATGTGGATATTCTACAATAGGGCCTTACAGAAACAGATGCCTGGTGCCAGAGCCATGGGCTCAAGCTTAATGCCAAGAAATGTATAGTTATCCCCTTTGGAAAAAAACATGTACCCATGAATTACCACATAGGTGGCAGTACACTAAACATCTAAAGTGTGATGAGAGACTTAGGGACACAGGTGGACAGTGGTCTCACTTCCAATAACCACATCGCCACAACAGTCAGAAAATCCTTCTATGTGGCACACCTCATCACGAAGGGCTTTTCATCCAGAAAAAAGGAGGTCATTGTCCCATTGTACTCCTCCCTCATTAGACCCATTACAGAGTCTAATGTCCCGTTTGGTATGCACCTCACAAGACATCTGCAACAGCTGGAAAGGCCAGAGAAATACCTCACTAAAAGAATCAAATGCCTAAAGCAGATGCCATATGCTGACCATCTAAAAAAAACCTCCAGCTATACTCTGTGGCATATCGTCTACTCAGAGGCGATCTCTGCTTAACATACAAGGCCATGTCAAACCCTGAGTTGTTGAACATGCTCCACAAAGAAATCCAAATCCCTCAGAGCCACATGCTTCAGGGATCTAAACCTTGTCTTCACAATGAACAAAACATGCTGGAGGGATAGGTTCCTGACTCAGAGACTCCCCATACTCTGGAATAGACTGCCCATACATGTCAAGCAGAGCACCTCATTGGCCCTCTTCAAAAGGAACCTTGACGATTGGATGGGAGATAGGAAATTCACCCCGGGGATCATGTCAGTCGCCCTGCTAGACAGGGGTCCAGAGAAGTAAATATTGTGGGAAGAAATATCCAGGGAATTGTTATGGCTAGGCTTGTATAGGCCATAGGGCCGATAGCCTAGTACCAACCTATGAACCCCGCAGCTCTCGTCACCCCTTCAGCAGCATGTGTGGTTAGCCTCGTGGACGACTTGGATATAGACTAGGACTGCGAGCTGCGAAGTCACTTTGTCTTGAACTCCTTCAGTTACTGCTCCTGACAGCGTATCTGAAAGTTCTTTTATCAGATCCCTCTGTAATCTGGTGAAGTGTGCCATGCAATTCAAGGACCTAAGGGCAAAGGTCGATGAAGCATATATGCACTTCCCAAACCTATCCATAGCCCTAGACTCTCTATTAGGGGGATGGGTAGAGGGACGTTTGTCAGCAAGTTCCTTCTTAGTGGCTGCTGCTACCACCATGGCTTCTACAGGAATCCCCTTAGCCCAATGAGGCTGATCCTTCGGAATATACTGTCTGTTCTCTTATGGATTGGCTCAATAGCATCAGGTGACTTCCGTGCCTGCTGAGCAATCAGTTTAATAAGATTATCAGAGGGTGGAGAAATCCAGGAGATGCAGGGTTGGCATGAAAGGCCTCAAGATATACTGGTTCTTCCATGGAAGGTTAGGTGGAAGTCCAGTCACTCCTCTGTTTCAGGACCTCTAGGAAGTTTCGGAAGGAAACAGTCAGGGGGAGACTTGGGGGAACCTTCGCCTTCATCAAAATCAGTATCGTCCTGTGAAGGACTCCTCAGGGGAGTTCAAGTGCTTCCTCTTGCACTTTCTCTTCACAGGAATCTCTTCAGTTGGATGCTTCAGAGAGGTATCTGAAGAGGACATAACCACAGTGGTTGGATCTTGAGCCTGAACTGCAAATGACTCCTTCGGAATAGTGGTCCCACTCTGCACCGATGAAGCCCTCTCTGAGGCCGAAGCCAGGGATGAACATATGAAAGGTGAGGCACTGAGGGGCATGGACGGCTCTGAAACAGCTGATATCTACCCCCCCAGGACCTGCAACAAAGCTACGACCCCGGGAGGTCTCCGGGTCCGACACACCCAAAGCACTCAGGGTAGCTATCAGTGCTGGAGAAGGAGCTCTAACTGGCACCAAAGCAGTTGATACTGGAACTGTCACCATAAGCTCCGCAGTCTCAATGGGAGTTGGAGGTGGAAGAAAAGTTGTGGTGGATGTGGACACGGTTCCTACAGCCATGATGCTAGGAACCGAAGCCGATGGCAATCCTCTTGCTGCAAGGAGCTGGTGCACCAACCTCATAATATCAGACTCCAAAAGGCTCCTGGTGGATCGGCCCGAGGAAATGGAGGGAGACCTGGGAGGATACCACTCCAAGAAAGGGCTTAGAGGGCAATCTGCAAAAGTATCTACTGAAGGGGAATACTGGGTATGTGGTAAGGTGGTAGGCAGTAGTCCCTTTGGTTCCTTAGGTTTGGGTGTTGAGATGGAGACCAGTGAACAGGACGGTGCCAAGGAACCAGAGATGCCTTAGCTGTTTTTGAAGGAGGTTCCAAGGATACAGATGGAACCAGGTGAGGTCACTTTTTAGATTTCTACCTCTGACTGAAGGAGGAGAAAGAAGATGGTGAAAAAGCCCCTGCTCTGGACCCTGACAAAGGTTCTACAAACTCTGATTTTAGCAAATCTTTCAAAATAAATTTGTTTTTTTTGATGAACAACTGCTCTATGGCTAAAACCATCATATATGGCACAATCCACTTGTAACTGTACAGGTCCAAGACAGTATACACACAAATTATGACCATCCAAATTGGGCAACTTCCTATCATACTTAAGGCATCTCTTAAAACCCAAGCTGCCTTTAGCTGACTTGTCTGCCATTACATAGAACAGGCACATGTACACACACGCACAAACACGAGAAAAGACTAAGGAAAGAAAACTATACAAAGAGTAACTATCCTAGAAACTAAATATAAGTATATATACTTTTTTTTTTTTTTTTTGAGAAAAGGGGAAAGCAAAGTACCAACAACGGTACAACAGAAATACCAGAAGGTAAGTAAAAAATGTACCAACGATGGTATGTCAAGCTACCAAAAGGTAGGAAAAAAAAGGAAAAGGTTGTACTCTAATGGGAAGGAGTGGGTAGAAGAACAAACTACAGTAAGCAGAAGGAAAAAAATATGTATGTAAAATTATGGGGAGGATGAAACTTACAAGAAAAAACTGCTTTGTTCGAGAGCTTAAAGGAGATGTGTCTGGCACTTTGAAGCGACGAATAAGATCGGAGGTATTTTGGTGAGGAGCACTGTGGGGTACAACTGAGCTTGAGAGATTTTCTGGTGCGTGCAAAAAACGTCCGAGTCAGTTCAGAGAGTTTGGAACCGAACCCACTGTCAAGGACTATGAAGACTGACATACTAAGGAGAAGGTAAACACTTGCACCACACCACACATCACAGTCTCACTAAATCTACACCACCAAAATCCACACACACAAACACAAAAAAATTTGCGGAGGCTTTCAATAATAATCTGCCCAAGCAACAGAGACCTCCAAAGCAGAAATGCAAGCAACTTCCACCCCCAACACAACCCAAATGAGACACAGCCCACAGACTCAGTGTGCCACTCAACCACAGCCAATAAGGTAAAACAACGTATCCAACACACTAGTCATAGGTGACGCTATAGTCAGGCACACTGATGTCCCACTCACCAGGCTAAACAAGGAGAAGGTTACTGTCAGCTAGCTGTCGGGTGCCAGGATCTGCCACATAACCCACGCACTCAGGTCACTCCACAAGTACAAATATGACTCTGTCATTGTCCATGTTGGTGTGAATGACTTGAGATGTACCTCTCTGGACTACATGAAGAGAGACATGGAAGAGCTCTCTGATCTTGTAGCCCAGGCAGGTATGCTCCTAGCACTGAGTAGCATTTTGCCATCACCCAGAATGAAACCGCAGTACAAGAACAAAATGACTGACTTCAACAATTGGCTAAGCTTCTGGTGTCATTCTAAAGGGATCCAGCATCTGTCTGCTTGGGATGACATGGTCGACAGACCACAATGCTTTACCAGAGATGGCCTGCACCTGTCGCTCCTGGGATTCTGGATATTGGCTAAGGCTCTTGCCACTCCTATAGTGCCTTTTTTAGACAAGGTTCAAATGACAAATTCACCACCGTAACAGGCAAGCAAAAACTGAGGGTAATGCTACTCAATGCTAGAAGTCTAAATCTCAAAATGCACTCACTCGAGGCACTCTTTAAAATGGAGAACATCGATATCTGTGCAGTGACTGAGACCTGGTTCAAGGCTCCAGACAGCACTCCTGCATTACCAGGCTATAACTCATACCACACTTTTCGACCATCTAACCTGGACCGGAACACCAAAGGCGGAGGTGTGTCCATATTCATTAAGAATATCCACACCTCCAGACTACTTGCTCAGCATAATGCATCCGAGGTTATCCAAGTGCAACTAACTCTGGGTAAAACTGCCATCCAAATTGTAGCTTGCTATAAATCCCCCACCATGCCCTAGGATTCCCACTCTTTTCTTGATGTACTATAAAATATTAGGGTTCAACCAAACACCCTAATAATGGGCGATTTCAACTACCCCACCATTAACTGGGAAAACTACTTGCGGACCAACTCCTTCACACAATGCTTTCTGGAATTCATAAACTCCAATGCCCTGGATCCACCTATCCACACACCCACCAGGGGCAACAATATCCTAGAACTAGTCATTATCAACATGAGTGACCGGTGTTCCACACCTGAAGTCAACTTCTCGTTGGTCTGATCCGACCATAAGCTAATCACCCTTGATATCCTCATCCCACCCCCATTAAGGAAACCATGGTAAAAAATTTCTCCAAAGCCAACTTCATGCTTCTTAAGCCAGAAGTGGTGAACTTTATGACACCCATGCAGATGGACAATACGGTTACGACTGCTGAATCCTACACAAATGCACTCTATAAGCACTTACACGAGTGCATGGATCGTACTATCTCAAACAGAACCAAGACACTACCCTCCAAAAAAAGGAAGCCAATCTGGTGGTCCCCTGCCATAAACAAACTGTACAACAGAAATTGTTGCAAAAGAGAGTAAAATCCCATGAGTGGAAGAGCTCCCTGGACAGCCTCAGTAAGAAGCGGAGATCCCTTATAAGATCTTCCAAAGCTAGCTACGAAAACAAAATCACCACTGATTCTAAGGACAGCCACAAAGCATTCTATAGCTATGGCAAGAATCTCAATTGCAACATCCAGATCTGCTCTGAGTTACAGCACAAAGGTACGAAAATTACAGAACCAACTGATATTGCCAACATCCTAGCAGATAGGTTCAGTGCTAACTTTACCTCCCACCTCACCCCCTAAAGGGCCCATACCTATACAGGAAGAATGCAGAGTCCCTGTAATCACAACTACACAGGTAAAAGCTGCACTCTCTAAAGCCAAAAACACAGCATCCATGGGACAGGACAACATCCCAGGCTGCATTTTACACGAACTTTATAACGAACTGACTCCCCACCTAAGCACCATCAATCATAGCCTCACATCAGGCTTTGTGCCCACTGAATGGTATAAAGCAGCAGTTATCCCACTCCACAAAGGGGGAGCCACCACAGATCCCGGGAACTATCACCCTATTAGCCTGATGAGCCTAGTCTGCAAGGCCATGGACCGTATCATCATGGAACTCATTAACAAAGACATTGGTATCCTCCAAACTCTGGATCCCACGCAGTTCGGGTTTGTGAAAGGCAGATCATGCCTCCTGAACCTGATCAACTTCTTTGAGACAGTCACCAAAGCTGTAGATGAGGGTAAGGTGGTTCACACAGCCTATCTTGACCTCGCCAAGGCTTTCAATACCATCCCCCATTCTGGAATTATAGCTAAACTCACTAAACTAGGTAAAAATCCCTATGTCACAAGATGGGTTGCCAACTGGCTCACTGGCAGAACCCACACTGTAAAAGTTGCACACTCCAAATCTGACCTCAAACCAGTGACAAGTGGAGTACCACAGGGGTCAGTCCTGGGACCTCTCCTGTTTGGTATCTACTTCTCTGAAGTACAGGCTAACACAGAAGGCCTCTGGCTAACTAAGTTCGCAGATGACTGCAAACTAGGAGCCATAGTCGAGTCCCCAAATGATGTGGAAATCCTACAGAAGGGCCTCGCTGAGACAGATGCCTGATGTCAGAGCCATGGCCTCAAGCTCAATGCCAAAAAGTGCATTGTCATCCCCTTTGGTAAAAACTCTGTACCCATAAACTACTACACAGACAGCAGTCTACTTAACACCGAATGTGTGATGAGACCTTGGGACCCAGGTGGACAGTAGTCTGTCCTTCGATAGTCACATCGCCACAGTAGTCAGGAAGTCCTTCTGTGTGGCACACCTCATCATAAAAGGATTCTCATCCAGGAAAAAAGAAAAAAAGAGGTCATTGTTCCCCTCTACTCAACACTCATTAGACCCATTATAGAGTACAACGCCCCTTTTGGAATGTACCTCACAAGACATCTGCAGCAGCTGGAAAGGCCACAGAACTACTTCACAAAGAGGATTACTGGCCTCAAATAAATGCCCTACACTGACAGTCTCAAAAAAACTCCAGTTTTACTCCGTAGCATACTGCCTACTCCAAGGTGACCTCTGCCTAACATATAAAGCTATGTCAAACCCAGAGCTGTTGGACATGCTACACCTAAAGAAATCCCAATCCCTCCGAGCTACACGCTTTAGGGAACTAAACCTTGTCCCCACAATAAACAGGACATGCTGGAGGGATAGATTCCTGTCTTCCTATACTCTGGAACAGGTTACCCATCTATGTCAAGCAAAGTTCATTAGCACTCTTCAAGAACAATCTTGATGAGTGAATGGGAAATAGGAAATACACCCCAGGTATCACTTCTGTGTCTCTGCTTGACAGTGGCAGAGGAAAATAACTTTCTTGGGTGGCATAAGCCAGGAAACCTTGTTGGCTAGGCTTACGTAGGCCCTTGGGCCGATAGCCTAGTACCTACCTATGAATCAGATATAATACTCTGTACAGTAGTTGTTATTCTCCTTAAGGATCTGCATCTGAAATCCCATGCTCTCCTTATTTCTTGAGCTCTTCCTCTGCTTCAACATCAGTTCCCACTTTGAATGATAACCTACTGCTTGTGCTATGTATATGATCCTTAATTGTGTAGCCCTAAAATATCCCTTCAAATCATATAATCTTACACCACCTTGTTCTACTGCGAGGATCAACTTGCCCTCTTCCCCTCCCAGATAAACTTAATCTCTATTGTCCACAACTTCTCTTCTGGTTGATAAAAATATGCCTGACCTGTATATAAAGCTAAAGGGACTAAAACATTTTCACTAATTGCATCCTACTATCCATAAACAAAAGCTTTCAGTTTCTCAGCTTTTGTATTACCTTGTGTTTAGTCTATTTTTTTGTTGTGTTTTCGGTGGTTTGGAGCCTTACAGTTGCCATACATACAGGGAACATTTTCTGGTTTAGTCTATTCGTACATATCCTTAGCTGCCATTACAGAATCCTTTTTAATCCATACTTCTAAATGCATCATCCTATATTCCCATAAATATGGGTACTGCTTAGCAAGTCATGAATGAGTACATAATTTATGGTTAGAACCTTTGTTTTATCTTCAACATGTTCCACAACACTGAGTTTTCCTTTTCTGGATATATCAAGTGCAAAATAATATCTGTACATAAAACAAACTTTTCTTGATTGCCATACCATTTTTTGAATTTCTGAATCCCTTATTTTTTTTGTTAATGGTTCTAAATATGAAGCAAACAACAAAGAAAAGGAATACCCTGTCTGGTTCCTCTGTACTTTAATATTGCTGCTGATTCTTCACATAAAATAAGGTTATCAGGGAATGGAAATGCTTGCATTGACCTACTCATAAAATCCCACCTTACTTTGATTGCTTTCTCTGCTTCAAGCCCCCATCAACAGCCATATTTTCTTACATTCTGCTTCCATCTGGATAATCATTGTTCTATTAATATTGTCATAGCCGGCCTTAGGCACAGGCCAACTAGGCAGCTGCCTAGGGCGTCGCTCTAGCAGGGGCACCTTTTCAGTATTTATTTGATGTAGGTAGACTAGGATGGGGGCACCGGGTGGTGTGGGGTACCACGACCTAAGGCCACTCCTGAATATTGTCAAATGTTTGCCTCCCCTGCATAAAACCACACTAATCCATATTTATCAATCTTGGCAACTCCTTTGCCATTCTTTTAGCTAGTATAAACAAACACTTTATAAACATGTTTTAAAATGGAAATGTCCATGTATGAGGCTGGGTCTGATGGGTCTTTACACTCTTTGCGTAATACAGCCACCACTGTTTTCTTTCAAGATGCTGATGCTTCCCTCTTTTAAAAACACTATTAAGAAAATTCTTCCACACATCACTTTCTTCCCCCCTAATTTCCCAACTTCCACAGAAATATAATTTGCTCCTTGAGATTTACTGGCAGATTGATTATACATCACAATTTTTCTCTCATCTTTTCCTCTTTTAACTATTAGTTGTTGAAACTCATCTTGACAAACAATTCTCCCATAAATATTTCCATTTGTGCTCTTGGTTTCCACATTCCTCTGCTTTATACAAATGTTTATAAATTTTCTAAAATATCTTTACTTGTATAGGATTGCATGGTATTTTTCTTGCCGTAGTCTGCCTAAATTTAGCAAGAACCCTCTCTATTTTCTGCTGCCTTGTACTAAAAGTTTGTGTTCTGGAGTTAACAAAGAATTTGTTGTTAAACCGCAATCTTTCTAAACACCTGCATACTATCCAAATACACCCATTATTTTCTATTTAGGACTCTGCAACTGCTCCCCTTTTTGTTCTGCGAGATTCCCCTTATTTGGCAATACCTTAAATCTTTGTCAGGGTCTCTAAATAATTCCTATTACCTATTAACCACATCTCTTTCTCTTATTTTTATCCTAGTTTTAAATACTATTTTCATTTTAATGCCACTCATTAAATATCCCTTCTGAAGGAATTTCTGTCTTCCCCAATAACTCTCAAATAGTTCCCAAATTCCTCTTTTTTTTAAATGGTAAAAAAGCACCAGTGCCTCATTTTTACTTCATTACCCTGCATTTTTATCCTAGTTTTTATCAGTGCATGATATGAAATACTTAAATGGTTGTGTGCTGATGCTTTCAATTAAATGCACATTCCTCTGAATTATAATTTATATCCAGTCTACCTCAATTACTGAACCTTGGGGAATATGTAAATTCTGTCCAGGTTTACTACTGAATTCACATCTTCCACACCACATTTCCAAACATTTAAGAATTCAACCCTCTTTTGTTACAGTTTCCCTTCTAGGTCCCCTGAAACATATCCATTATTGCAAGAAAAGTTCCAGTCCCCAGCAGTAAGTAATATTCCCTGCTAGGAAGCCGATTATTTCTCTCAAAGGTTTCTTAAGCTCCATAGTAATAGTTTTTGATGGAATATACTTTTATGCCTGCATAATGCTCATCTCTTGCCATTAGCCCCTTACTACTACAAATCTACTATTGCCTTTTTCTTCTATCAATATTGGGGCCCCTCTAGTAATCAGTATTTTTCTCCTTTCCCCTTGTCCCTGACAGTCTACTGAAAACAGATCATAAAATCCTTTGCCATTTTCACTTGCTCATTTCTCTACAAATGCATCTCCTGTAGCATGGCTATTTGGAGTCTACATTCTTAAGCTACTTCAATACTTTCCTTTTTGTCTATAATTGCAAGGCCATTTACATTCCTACACACTAAGGAGCTATTGCTCACATATATTATACATGACTGTTTTCTGAATGCGTATTTCAAACTTTTTGTCTTACATGCACACAATGTCTGCATGTCACATTTTCAAGACTTTTTGCTTTATTGAAGACCCTCAAATAATGCTCCCACACATTTAACAAATCCACCTACGCACTATACAAAAAGTACAGTTTTGTACCTACCATAAATGTAGATGTTAGAGTGTTCACACTGCTGCAGTCATCACACTTGGGTTATCTGCCATGAGGCGGTCCCGCAGTCGGCCTGAGTTCCAAAGTCTTGGTCTGGCGTCGGTTGCGGTCGCTTATTCCCTGACGTCAGTGTGACAGGGGTATAAAAGAGGCAGCCAACTCCATTTTCTTCAGTTTTTCTTGCCCCAGATGTCAGGTGCCCCCAAATAGGAAGGCAATAAATAATCCTAAGTAAATTACATAAGTAGAAAACAATAGCTACAGCTGTAAGCAAATACACCACATAGAAATACATCATATAGACTGTATAAAAAGGGAGATATAGATAAAAACCCAGGTAAGAAGAGGGGATGGAGGGAGGGTAACCTGGACTGCAGCAGTGTGAACACTCGGACATCTACATTTATGGTAGGTACAAAACTGTACTATGTTCATCGTGTTACACTGCTGCAGTCATCACACTTGGGTTGAATCCCAAAGCTAAGGCTGGCCAGTTGGCACTAAACAGGGTTTGGAGAAGCTAGTAGGCCCTGCAGAACTGTAGTGGCAAAGCCAGCTCTGGTTTTCGAGTATAGAGGGAAGTGGTAGTGCTTGGTGAAGGTGTGCACTGAACTCCAAGTTGCAGCCTCCAAAATATCCTTGGTTGGCACCCCTCTGAGGAAGGCTGCTGATGTTGCAGTAGCCCTGGTGGAATGGGGCCTAATGTTACCAGGTACAGGTTTCCCATGGTTTGTGTAGCAGAAACTGACAATGTCCTATCCATTTTGAAATGGTCTGTTTTGAGATAGCCTTTCCTTGTGATCCTGCAGCATATATATAAAGAGCTGATCAGATTTTCTGAAAGCCTTTGTTTTATCCAAGCAGAAACGTAATTGCCTGTGAATGTCCAAAGGTTGTAGGAGCCTTTCCCCTTTATTCTGGGGGTTTGGATAAAAGGTGGGTAAATGAATGGTTTGGTTTAGAGCCACACTAGATACCACCTTTGGCATAAAGGTAGGGTTAGTTCATAAAGAGACTCTGTCTTGATGAAAAAAGATGAAAGGCTCCACTGCCATTAGGGCCTGTAGCTCTGAGACTCTTCGTGCTGAAGTTATTGCTAGCAGCAGGGCAGTTTTCCATGATAAAAATTGTAAATCGTCTGAAAAAGCTGGTTCGAAGGGTGGTAGTGTAAGTTTTTCCTAAACAAAATTGAGGTCCCAAGTTGGTGCTCTCCGGGGCGGACTTATGTTCTTAGCCCCTCTGAGGTACTGTCTTAGTAATGGATGTGAAAAAATAGGAGGATCCGTGTTGTAATGAGCTAAAATAGCTGAAGCGTGGATCTTAATAGATGAAAAGGAAAGGCCTTTGTGCAACATCTCAGTTAAATATTGCAGAATTTGAGGAATATTTGGGACAAGAGGGTTTTGGCCTTTAGCCTGGTTTCAGGCGTAGAATCTTTTCCATTTGTCTGAGTAGGTTTTCCTGGTACTGGGTCTCCTGGTCTCCAGAAAGACATCCATAACAGCTTTAGAGAGAAGTGTTGACTGGTTGTTTAGGTAATCTGCCATGCAGCCAGATTTAAAGTCTTGAGCTGGCTGTGTAGAATCTGATTGTTCTGCTGAGTCAGCAGGTGAGGAATTTGAGGTAAAATCCATGGTGGGCCTTGAGCCATGTTCCTTAATATTGGATACCAGTGTTGGCGTGGCCTGTCTGGAGCAATGAGTATCATTTGTGGCCTCTCTAATCTGGCTTTTAGCAGCACCTTTGCCAGAAGAGGCAGTGGAGGAAAGGCATACACTGTTAATGTTTTCCAACTGAATGAGAGGGCGTCCACTTTCCAAACTTGTGTGTGGTATGTTCTTGTGCAAAATTTCAATAGTTGGTGGTTTTGGGGGGAGGAAAACAGATCTATGTCTGGGCTCCCCATTTTTGAGTTATCATTGTGAATACTTGTGGATCTAGTTTCCACTCGTGAGGATCCATGATATTTCTGCTTAGTTCGTCTGCCAATGTAATTTTCTTTCCTGGCAGGAATTGTGCTTGTAGTTGAACTTGGTAGGTCAGTGCTGTGTTCCACAAGGTCACTGCTTGCCTGCATAGGGGGAAGGAATGTGTGCCCCCTTGTTTGTTTATGTACCACATCACTGTGGTTTTGTCCGTCTTTATTAGAAGTTGTCCTGTATGCAGGTGGTCCTTGAAAGCTGTTAGGGCATTTTGTACAGCTAGCATCTCTTTTTGATGTGAAGATGCATTTGATCTGCAGACCACTTGCCCTGAATACACTTGTCCTGCCATGTGTGCTCCCCAGGCGTAATCCGATGCATCTGTTGTTATTGTTTGCCTGGCTGTGGGTAGGGTGAAAGGCTGACCCTTGTTGAAGTGACATGCCTGAGCCCACCATAGAAATTCCTGTTGAAGGCAGGGAATGAGTGGTATTATTGTTTCCAAGCTGTGGCTGTGTTGAGTCCATACGCTTTTCAGGTACCATTGTAACTTCCTCATATGCAGTTTGACATATGGTATTAGTAGTATGCAAGATGCCATGAATCCCAAGGCCTGCAGAATTTTTCTTACAGGGAGTTGGGTCTTTGCTACCATCATTTTGAAGTACTGTGTCAGTTGTCCTTGCTTGTCTGGCGTGAGGTAAGCCATCTGGGCCGTTGTATTTAAGCTGGCACCCAGGAATTTTATCTCTTCTGAGGGCACTAGTTTTGACTTCTTTTCGTTTACTGTGTACCCTAGGCAACTTAGTAGGTTTTTTACAAACGCCAGATGTTTTAAAAGAATTTCCTTGCTTTCTGCTTGAATGAGGCAGTCGTCCAGGTATGGATATATTTGAATTCCTCTGCAGTATGCAATTACTGGTGCCAGGCATTTTGTGAAGACCCTGAGCGCAGTAGATAAGCCAAAGGGCAGTGCAGAGAATTGGTAATGAGTTGAACCTGCTATAAATCAGAGGTATCTTCTGCAATTTTGTCTGATAGGGACATGCAGGTATACCTCCTTGAGGTCCAACGTTACTAGCAAAGCCTTCTTGCCCAGCATGGGAAGAAGTTGCTGTAGTGTGAGCATCTTGAATTTGGGTACTTCCAGGTATGTGTTTAGAATTGAAAGGTCCAGAATGGGTCTCCAGGCTTTGTCCTTTCAGGGAACCAGAAAGAGTCTTGAGTAAAATCCTTGTCCTTGCTCCTGTGTAGGAACCTGTTGAATGGCTCTCATGTCCATGAGAGCTGTAATTTGTCTTTGAGCCTCTGCCCATTGATTTGGTGGCAGGTTTGGCATTCCTTTTATCCTTGGTAAAGTGTGAAAGTGGAACCTGTATCCTTGAGATACAATATTTAGGACCCATTTGTCTTTTGTGATAATATGCCAATTGCCTGCAAAAAGTGCAAGTTTTCCTCCCAAGGGAGCTGCCAAGAGGGATTTGCTTGGCAGTCTGAGGGGTAAGTCATTGTGACTGTCTTCTGAAACTTTGTGATCTGTCTTCTCCTCCTTTCTGGGTTGTGGCACCCCATTGTCGAGGCTTGTAAGAGCCTTGCGACTGACCTCTGCCCCTTGGGCGTCTGTATTTGCCCCTCTGTGGTCTGTCTGAAGTTGGAAAGGACCAGATTTTGGCTGGCCAATTTCTGCTGAAACGAGGGGGTTGAACCTGTAAAAAATCCTTGACCGTCTGCATAGATTTTGCCTTATCCTCCATTTTCTTTAAAACCTCTTCTGCTTTCACACCAAATAAAACATCCTGCCGTAAAGGTGCATCCAATAACTTTGCTTTAACATGATCAGGTAAAGTTTGTTCTTTTAACCAAGCATGCCTACGAATGACTGACCCTGTTATTGCTGCTCTACAAGAAGCTTCCAATGAATCAAATCCACATTGCAACATATGTTTTCCCACTTGTTCTGCTGCATGCAACAAATCTTGCATTTCCTTGTACTCAGGCTGCTCTGTATGCATGAGCATTTTTTGTTTTAATTGAGACATCAAATATTGCTGATATTTCAGCATGTGAAACTGGCAATTTAAGGCCCTCATAGCTAGAGTAGCTGAGGTATATACTTTCTTTCCCCATCTGTCTAGTGCTCTAGAATCCCTTTCAGAGGGTACAGGATTTTTAGCAATAGAGGCCTTATCCCCTTTGGGACCCTGGGAAATGGTTTCTGGGTCAGCAACAGGGCTTTTACATAGGAATTTGAGAGAGTCAGGGACTCTGTAGTATCAGTCTGGTTTGGCTGGTGCAGGAGGTAATGAATCTGGGTTAAGGCTAGATTCTGAATAAACATCATCCACAATGTCTAACACAGGTGGAATAGCAAGGGGTCTGTGCTAGGGTAGTAAAAGGAACTCTCGGAGCCTTTTATTAGAATCAGAGTAATCCTGGCCTTCCCAGTGGAAATGTTCCCACATGGTATGTAGAGTTTCCCCAAAGGAGTAGTCTTCTGGGGGAGAAGCTGAAGGAATAGACTCTTCAGCATCAGAGTCTTCATAAGGGTGAAAGGAGTATTCCTGTTCCTCAGAAGAGTCTGAGGAAATGGAAAGCTGGTCAGATGAAGCGTACTCCTCCTCCTGTCTAGGCCTTTTGTCAGGAGGGGGATGGGAACCCCTTATTAGGGTAATTAAGTCTTCAGCCATCTTAAGCATCTGTTTCTTAGGCATGGGGCCCTGTACTGGAGACTGCTGTACAGGCTTATTTGCTTTTAAAGGAGTTTTCAGATTTACATAGGATTTAATAATAAGTGTAGTCGGTCTGAAGACACCTTCAGCAACTGAAGGCCTTTCAACTACACCGGTATCCCCTTCAGCAATGGAATCGGAAGGGCCTAAAGATAAAGGCTCTGGAGGCCCAGCAATCTCCGCTTGGGAGTCGGATGCAGCCTGGGGTTCTAAATCAGCGGTAGTCAGGGGCTGTGTAGGCGCCTCACTGAAAACTGAAGAACTGGCGACTGGTCTAGCAGAGGCCTCGGTGTCTGGTTTGGGTCTCAGCTGCCTGTCCTTATCTTTCCGCTTTTTATGCATCCCGGTTGTCGGTTGTTCCGACGGCATGGTGTAATTAAATTTTCTACCAAAATAATGTCAGGCGAAATCAAACCGACGTTTAATAGTTTGTTTGTTAAACCTAGCACAAAACCAACAACCTGTGACGTCGTGGTCTGGGCCTAGGCAAGAAATGCAATAAGAATGAAAATCCTTATGAGATATTTGCTTCCCACAAGAAATGCTATTAACATTTTCTGACATCGGTCTGAGGCAAGAAAAGGTTCCCCAACAGGGTACTTAGCTTTATTGAAGACTTTGGTCTGAAATTCGATTTGAAAATCTCAGGAGTCGGCCGACTGGCACTTGCGAACTACTTCTGCTTCGGGCACCGCGCAGCAAGAAAGACTGAAGAAAATGGCGTCGGCTGCCTCTTTTATACCCGTTGCACTGACTTCAGGGAAGAAATGACCACAACCAACGCCAGACCAGGACTTTGGAACTCAGGCCGACTGCGGGACCGCCTGACGGCAGATAACCCAAGTGTGATGACTGCAGCAGTGTAACACGATGAACATCTGATTTACAATACATGCAGTTTATATCATGAAATGTTTTACACAAATACTAATACAGTTATTTTTCCCCTTTAGTGCCCCTTCTAAACATTAATGACAATGGAGTATATACTTTACAGTCTAATAATGCATAAATACAGGCACTTAGAAAGGGCCACTATTGAAGTCAGGAAACAAAGTTTAATGTTCAAATAAAAATGCACTTTTAATAACAAACGCTTAATGAATCACTGTGTCTTGGTCAACATAGGGACTTCATTTGATGTAAAGAAAACCATAAAAAAACAACCATTTGTAACTCACCCTAAACTACCTAAGCCACCAATAAAAAACTGAATCAATTATACAATTAAAAAATGTGATATAACAAACTGAACATTTAAAATATTTATCCATTTAAACATTTCAAAACTTAAAACCTATAAAGATAAACATTTGTCACTATTAAAACAAATTGTAAAAATGTTTAAAAAAACAGCAATAAAAAACGCTTTTAAAATTCTATATATATAAATATGCAAAAAAATCCTAGACAAAAAAAAAAAAAAAAATTCAAAAAAGCACATACAATCCCTTGGACAAAATCACCATCTACTGGCCTTAGTTAATATATTACACTTAAAATTAGTTAAAATTGGACTCAATTTATATAGTATGAACATATATTGAACATCTCAAAAAATATGTATCAAACAACATATCAGAAAATGTATATGAAAATACCTGGACATATAGAAATTACCTAAAAAGATTCACAATCTAGCTGCCCTTAATTTCAAGCCCAGAGCAAGGGGAACTATATCATTAGGTCTCAGGGGGGTTTATTGGCTTCTAAAGCAATTTGCCAGTAAACCTCCTTATATTCAATTTTAGTCTCCCACAACCCCCCAACATCCTTGGGTATTTCATCTAAAACAAAAAATAAAAACTTGGTTAATAAACAATTAAGAATATGCTTATACAAAGTACTTCTCTGATTATAATTCCACATATTGTATGTATGCTCAAATTCTTAACTTTTCATTTTCCCCACAAACACTGCATTTATTGCACATAGCAATATAAACCACTCCACTAGAATATCACGTGCTATAAATCCTACCAGCTAAATACCTAGCCTTAGCTTCTAAAATAATACAGCATAGCCTATATTACTAATGTAAGGGCATTGGAGACGAACCACATTTAAATGTGCCCACTTTATTTTGCTTAATATTATTTGTATAATTGTGTTCCAACAATTCTTTAATATTAAGGCCCCTCCTAAAAATACACCTAAAGGATGTATCAAAAATACCTACAAGGTCAGAAAAACTAATTTTTGCCATTCACGTTGGATAATATTTTTAATTATTCCCACATCACCTTTAAACTCAGTCACAAAGGCATGCTCATATCTACCACTCATAACTATCTCATCCTGGAAGACCCAAAATCAGAGTGAGTATCTGCATTGGGGGAGTCCAATACCCAGGATTGGTCCAAATATATTCCTATGACTACCAACTATCTCACTATAAACTTTATTAATTAGGTTAGTGGGGTACCCACCTCTCATTAAACATTCTTTAAAATATATTCACTCTCGAGATTGTGATCATCCGAGGTTATCCTACTTATTCTCACATACTGCCCCTTAATAATACCTTTTTTGGTGATGTGGGTGTGCACTTGTGTAATAATGAAATTAGAGTACATCTTTTTCCTATATACTTTTGACCTAAATGATCCATTACACTCATATAAAGTAACATCTAAATAATTAACCTTTTCACAATCTATATTGTATGTGAACCGTAAAAAAATTAGAACTAGAGAATTAAAATTCATAATTTTTTTCTTCAGTATCCACACAAAAATAATGTCATCCAAAAATCACTTATATAAAATCCAACAATCCTTATACTGAGAATTAAATATAAACATGTATTCCCAGACTAATAAAATATTAGCATATATTGGAGCACATCTATCCCCCATAGCCACACCACTAATCTGCTGGAAAAATTCACCCTCGAAAAATATAAAGTTATTCTTCAACACTATATCAATAAGCTCCAAGCATACATGAAATTCACTTTAAGTTAGCAAACATTCTAAGCACTTCCTCAAACCATTCTAAACCCCCTGCTTGTGTGGAATACAACCAAACAAATCAACTACAGCAATAGTAATAAACAGCAAGTTATTTTGATATAGGCTTTAATGCACCAAAAAAAAAAAAAAAAAATCACAGGAATCCTTCAACACATTTTGGTCTTCCATCGGGATTTACTTAAGTTCAACATCCAAACATCTAGCTAAAGCAGCACTCTCTGAACCTTTGACAGCCACAATGGGCCTTAATGGTGGGTTCATGACATCCTTCAGCACTTTTTGGTAGGCACACAGGGCTTATTGTACAGAAAGGAAAAAAATATCTGACTCAATCCACCCAGTAATAAATCATTTAATACCAAATATATACATCTATAAGCTATGCTGATCTCATTTTTTGAAACTCTACTGTATTTACTGGTGTCTTCCAATATTTCCATCATTTTAGCTTTACATACAATTGTGGTCAATAAATACCATCCCACACCTCCCTTATTAGGTTTCATCACCCTTAAATACTTGTTTCTCATTTCTTCTAGTAATCTTCTGCCATCTCTAGATACATTTGGGGAAAACTACTCAAAACCCACTCTCTTACCTCCTTCTCAACTACAACTTCAAAATGCTTTAACTGGGGGTGCAGAGGTGGGTTAAAAGCACCCCCCCCTTAATTCATCATTGTTACTAACCTTTTTGTTTTCACCAAAGATTAACTCCAGATTCTTCTTTCGAATAATCAGTCTACTTATATCACACTTCCTCTTCAGAATAAAATTAAAGCCTTTAATAAACTAAAATGTGCCTCATTGATCTCTAAATCACTATAATAAAAATATTAGAACCTTTAAAAGTCAACTTAAAACCTTCCTGAATAATGTTAGATACAGCGGCATCATAATCAATCAAAATCTCCCTCGACCCCTCCCCCTCCATCTGTTGTGGTTGTATTGAACAGGCTGTTTGTTCCTCAGCCTCTCTGACCTCCAGGGTGGATACTCAAAGGATCATGCAAACTGAGAGAGCCCTCTGCATTCCAAAATCCATTACCATCATTATACAAATCCCTGTTGATGTAATTAACATTACTGAAGTCACCATTTACAAATCCATTGTATACATCATCACGCTTGGGCTGGTAGTTCATGTTACCTCTGAGTTTGGGATGACTGCGATTTTCATGGTATTCAATCCTGTCACTTTCAAGCTTTTTCTTCTCTTAAAATTATTACACTCTGTCAATCTGCTCCCTTACATCTAAATATTCATTTCCATGTTCTTCCACAGTATATAATAAATCATTAAGAACTTTCTGGTTAATACATTCAATATGTCCAAATAAAGTGTCCATTTCTTTCTCATTCTAACTATGGCTTTCATGATTTCCATACCACATCTATCAAAAATACCCAACAACTTCTTATAGAAATCAGAGCCATCCTGCACATTATTAGGGTATTTCCATACCCACAATCCCTTTAGGATTACACCAGAATTAATGCACTCTTAAATAATACATGTCCAAATCCAAAGTTCTGTACTTAAGTAAAAAAGTATATAGTCTTTTAATATTGTTGGAATAACTTTCATTATTAGATTCTGTATCAAGTAATTGGTAGTTATTAAAGCAATATTTTTAGTAAGCCAGGAACTCAAGTCAATATTTAAATTGAAATTAGTGTTTACAGTCATCTTGTATTGGATCTGTATCAGCTTCCTTGTTTGCATGAGGTTCACTGTTGGAGCTTTTCTTTGCTCCCATGTGATAAAATCTGAGGAAATCCATTGAAATCCCCTTCCGCATCAGGGCCGGTATCAACATTTTGTAAAGCCATTAAACTGCTTTCCACCATGTTTACTCTGTCCTCAGTTTGTGAAGAATGCCACTCCTCCTGGTTACCTGGAAACGGCACCCTTGAAGCTGAAGAAATGGCAGATTAAACTCCACAAGCTAAGTGAGCTGGCCAATCAACTTTCAAAGATCACCAATGTCTCTGCCTCTGAAGCCAATGGCTCCTGGTGGGGAAGGAAGTCCTTCCATCTCCAAAAAAAACAACCACTCAAAAAAAGATAAGTGGTGCTGAAATTAATGAGCAATAATCCACAAATATAGGCACTTAGAAAGGACCACTACTGAAGCACGGAACCAGGAAACAAAGTTTAATATTCAAATAAAAATGCACTTTTAATAAACACTTAAACCAATATGTTTTCATCAACACAGGGACTTCATCAGATGTAAAGAAAACCATAAAAAAACACCCCTTTTTAATTCACCCTACCTAAGCCACCAATAAAATATTGTAATTATACAATTAAAAAATGTGGTATAACCTAAACCGAACATTTAAAATGCTTATCCATTTAAACATTTCAAAACTTAAAACCTATACAGATAATCATCTGTCACTATTAAAACAAATTGGAAAAAATGTTTAAAAACAGCAATAAAAAACTCTTCTAAATTCTATATATACAAACATGTACAATTTGTTACAGTCCACCCACTAATTTAACAAAGTTGACAGAAGTCCATTCTTTTTTCAGCCACTGTTTCTTGTAAAGCCATATTTCACAAATGTGACTCATGCTTTAGTCACATTTATTCACTAACTTTCAGTATTGCTAGTCTTCTTCCTGATTACCTTTATCTCCTTTCAGCAGACCCTGGTTCAAATCCAAGATACTGTTTGTTCTTTTAGTCAACTCCTGTGCTTTTTGCTGTCGCTTAAACATTAATTTTTAACACTGCCAAAAGATTCACTGACAAAGTCTCTCTAGCAGCTTTACTGTCAGAAGAATGAGAAGCAATGTTACATTCTGCGTGCTGGATTACTTTTATAGGTTCAACAGTAAATACTAGGCTAGCTGGCCTTGCAGGCCATTTTAAATGTAGCCAGTTTTTCTTTTTTTGCTTGAATCAACCTATCCCACTTGGTTTTAAGATTGGCCTTACTCATCCCATGGTCGATAATTACATATAACCTGTAGTGAGAATAATTGGAATCATACTGGAGATAATTTGAGGGGACCCATGCATGGGATAAAGCATTTAGGAACTGGCTCTGTCCATTAGCAGTAGAATCCTAGGATAAATTTTCTGTTCTCTGTCCATCGATCCATGTTGTGCTCGAATGTGGGCAGGGATGGAGTTTGTTTTACATAGATGTTTGTTCCACAGCAGTTATGTCCTCAATGAGATAAACCTGTCCCTCCAAAACATTCTGTGGATGCTGCAGAAGAGGTGTACAAACCTAGGCTGAGTATTTCTGATACTATCTGACCTGATGTAGAGTAAATCCATAAGTACTAGGTCAGAGGATGCCTTGTATGCTAGACACAGGTCACCTCTTAGCAGTTTGTCGGATATAGTCAAAGTGCTTTCAGTTGGTCTATGTAGGACATATTGTTTAGGCCTTGTTTCAATTTATTTATCTGCATTTGTTTACCGGGATGGTCCACTGGGCTGAAACAAGCCCATTTTCAGTGGAGGTCCAGAAAAAAGCTCAACATTAACAAGTACATACAATACAAAAGTCACAGCTGAATATACAAGTCAAGAGTCACAGTTGCATATACAACGGTAAACATGTCAATACCTTAAACTTCAAGTAACATAGTAAGAATACTAACAACTTGTGAAGATATGTTCTGCAAGAACATCAATAGAGATGCAATAGTAAATACAACATAGGTGTACATGTAAATCACATCAATTCAATATGAATATCTAGTAGGCATTTCAACATAGTAAGCATACATGGTATTTCTTTGAGAAGTCATAGTAGCAGGTAGAAGAGTTCTACTTGACAGAGCAAATCATTATAGGCAATAATAGTGGTAAACTGGGGAATTAGATTTTGAGAGGTGCAGAGTTGGCACATGTGCAGTGCCATAGAGTGGAAAGGTGTTGCCATAGAGATGTTTTGAAAGCAGCAGCATTCCTATTGTTCCTCATTGGTAATGGAAGGGCGTTCCACTGAGTATTGCATTTGGCCAACTGGAAGGCTTGCTTTTTTCTACTTTCAGCAGAAGTTGGTTTTCAGATCAGAGAGGCCGACTTGTATGGTAGAGTGTAAATATAGAAATAAAAGCTGGGCAATCAGAGTTTGAAGATAATTTTGCTTAATTGTAAGTATGTAAGGTAATGTGGGAGTTTGAGCCAATTCAGTAAGTGAGGAACAGTGATAGGAGTATTTGGCATTAGTTGCGAACCTGGCTACTTTATCGCAATAGGTCTCAAGCCTGGATTTCAGAGAGGAATGTATATTAGTTACTGGAACACCATATATGAAAGAAGGAAGAAGGTAGGTTGAGGCAAGAGTTTGTTTTGTGGAGCGTTTAAGGAAAGGTTTACATCTATACATGTTTTGCACATGGAAGTCAAATTTAGTGAGGCACCTCTGTGGTTGGTCGAGTTGCTGCAAGTATCTAGACAGATGCATGCCAAAGGGGGAATTACACTGGCCTAAAGAAGGTTGAGTAAAGAGGGCAATAACATCCCAAGTTCTAAACAAATCTGTTTATAAGCTGTGGAATGTAAGAGGACATTATAACATTGGACACATGTTGGTCGAAAGTCAGGACACTGTCCACAAACTCCCAAATTCCAAAGAACTGAGACGATTCTTTTGGGCATATTGTTAATGTGGTAGTTCCACACTGTAGATGGCTTCCCAAAGCCTTTTTTGTTGGATAAACTTTTTTTTTCATTTTCTCCATTCTACATCAAAAAAAGTCTTTGATCCTTCAGGAAAAAAATTATTCTGAAGACAGCTGCTTATATGAATCTCACACCTGCCTCTCAACATTTCCCAATTGCTGGGGTAAATTTGCTTCTCTTCTGTATGGTGTGCAGTGAATAATCATTTTCCATACTCTGCTGTCTCCAATTGTAATACTTCCCTTCTGCCAGTTTTGTCAGGATCAAATATTTCTATTTTATATTTACTAATACAGGTCTTGGCTGCTTTCACATGGCAAAGTTTGGAGCAGACACTCAATAAGCCAGTTCTGTTAATAAATCCTGCTGTGGAATACCAGCCCACTTGCTTATACAGTCCATTTCTTCCAGTTTCTCCAGTACAGCAGGAAATCTCAGGTTTACTCTGTGCTCTCCATCTTCTAAATGTACTATTGTTGAAACAGCTCTTCTTGAGAAGCCTCATATTCAGCTTCCTTTTCATTTCAAGCTTTGATTTTTGCAGTTTTAACCATTCTTCTGACTAGCTAGGTTGGAAGAAAAATGTATGTTATGTACTCACCATAAAGACAGATGTGTGCTGTCTGTCTGGTTAAATCTGTATATAATCGGATCTAACTCTGATCCTATGCCAGACAACTTTCCAAGACCTTCAGCTCTGAGAACCCGGTCTTCTCTACCCATAATGCCCCACTTCATTAGAGCTACCATGGATGTAGTTTGTCCTCTCTTCTCTATTTACACAAGGACAGAAAAGCTGAAAGGCCAAGGACCCAAAGAAAGAGGAAAAGCCTTCTCCCAGGCCGGTTATCCCCTCAAGCAACAGAACAGTCAAGAAGGTGGGGGGGGGGGGTTGAACCATATGGAAACAGACAACACAGATCCAACTTTATAGAGAGTACACGACTTTTGTATCTAATATTGTCTTTTCTGTCTGGGTTCAACCTGTGGGGCAGTCTCTCCAACCATGTAGCACTCTAGGGTGGTCTCATGGAAGGATATCATGCAATACTGTGGAACCAAACAAAGCTCCAGATGTAGACTGGATATCCAGTTTGTAGTGGGAAACAAAGGCGTGATGAACCACTCAAGTTGCAGCTGCACACGTCATCCATGGCAGCTCTGGAGAAAGAGACTAGTAGTAGTAGCTACAGCTCTGCTAAAATGCAAATTGGGTTTGTGACCCAACTCTCTCTCTCTTCAAACCATACCCAAAGGAAATACAATCAAAAGTCATTTTGACAAAGTAACTTTGAACACAAGAGCACCCAATAGAGACTAAGAGACTGAAACAACTGATTAAAGGACCCTGTCCTATCCAACTATAACCTCAACTGTACATGGACATCAAGAAAATGTAGAAAATATTTACCTCTGTTAGAGAATTCAGGAAAAAGACTGCCAGCTGAATGGACTGATTCTACCACCTTAGGCAGAAAAGAAGGGTTTGGTCTGAGGGATATACTGCCTTGATGGAAAACCAAATAAGGAGAGACAACAGACGGGACCTGCAGCTCTGACATGCTTGGCAGAGATAATTGCCAGCAAGAACAAAGTCTTCCTTGACAACTTCAAATTAATAGCAGCATAGAAGTTAAAAAAAAAAAAAAAAAAAAAAAAAAAAAAAAAAGTTGCACCCAGCACCTGAAGCATAAAAGCAAAGTCCCAAGGTGGAACAGGGTCTCGCACAGGAGGGCAAAGTAAAAAGGTTCCTTCATGAAAGACCTTTGAGACTAAGTGCAGCCGATGACACATTATCCCTACCAATGTGAAAATTGGATACAGGTGACAAATGCACTTTAACAGTAGAGTAACTAGACCCAGAACTAAGCAAGTTTGCAAGAAAGTCCAGGATAGCCTTCAAAGGTGCTGAAACTGAGGTCTATGCCCTGAGAGAGAGATCCCACAAATGCAAAACGATGTTTGGGAAGAAATGAAAATGTGAACTTGGTCTGAAAGCCTGGGATTCCTGACCATCAAGGGAATTGGAAAAACCCAGTGGTCAATTTTAGCATTCAAAGGTCGAGTGGATCCAAGCTCACTGGGTTAGAAATTTCAATAATTAGCTTAGTTTTTGGTGTCATTCAAAGGGGATCCAGTTTCTGTCAGCCTGGGATGACATGGTCAAAAAACCTCACTGCTTTGCCAGAGATGGTTTGCAGCTGGCACTACTAGGCTTTTGGCTGCTGGCAAAGGCTTTTGCCTCCCCCACAGTGGACTTTTTTAGGCAAGGTCTCAAAACTAGAATTGCTTAAATAAGGGTTATGCTGCTAAACGCTAGGAGCCTAAACCAAAAACTGCACAACCTGGAAGGACTCCTATAACTGGAGGATGCAGATGTCTGCACAGTCACAGAAACCTGATTCAAAGTTTCAGAGTACCCCAACCTTGCAAGCAGCAATGCCTTCCACACCTTCAGACTGCAAAAGGAATGTGTGAGAACCAAAGGAGGTGGTGCTTCTATTTATATTAGAGATAAATTCATCTGTCAACTAGTTAGACATATTACTGTGGGTAAGACCCCCATTCAAATCATAGCTAGTTACAGATTCCCCTCCATGAATCATGATGCGCAAGAGTCCTACTTGACCAAACCGGAGTCAATCCGAATATCGTCAAACGCTCTGGTCATGGGGGATTTCAATTATCCCACTATCAAATGGGGAATCTTCTCTAACCCTAAATCACTAGCACAAAAGTTCCTTGACTAACTCAAACGCCCTGGAACAAATTGTTCAAACCCCAACAAGAAAAACAAGCATACTAGATCTGGTCTTCACTAACATGACAAACAGAAGCACCATCGCAACTGTTGGACCCTCATTAGTTAAATCTGACCACAAATCAGTCGCCTTCAAACTGGCATTAACATCAGAACTTACAGAGGGCGAAGTCAGACTAAAAAACTTCACCAAGGCAAACTATACCCTCCTAGGGAAAGGTATAAATGCATTCCAAACCCCATCCCCAGCTGGAAGTGGCAACTACACCAAAGCTTACACTGAAGTACAATCACTTGTATAAAAGTTATAGATGCTGCTGTTCCAGACAGAATCAAAGCCAGAGCCCAAAGTAAAAACAAGCCACAGTTGTGGATATCCAGCATCAACACATTTTGCAACAAATTCAAAAAGATGCTAAGAAAACTAAGGCGAGGCCCCAACACTGGTAAAATCCTCCTCAGCCTCAACAGGCAAATACGACAACATGTCAAAACCTCTAAGGGTAACTTTGAGAAAAACTTTGCAATCACAGCTAAGGATAACCATAAGGCCTTTTACAGCTACGTATGCAGCCTAAAAGGTAGGACCCAAGTATGTGCCGAACAAGTGATTAACAGTATCAAACACACTGATCCCACAGAGATAACAAACCTGTCGGCAGACAGATTTGGCCAAAATGTCACTCCCTTATCCCCTCTAAACTTATCACAAACCTGGTCTCCAACATATCCAAACAGCAGGTCAGTAAAGCCTTGTCTAAGGCAAAAAACACAGCCTCTGTGGGCCAGACAGCATCTCAGGCTGTCTTCTAAGCAAACTAAAACATGAACTATTGTCACAATTATGTACTCCTATTCAATCACAGAATAACTACAGGCTATGTTCCTGCAGAATGGAAAACAGCAACAGTTATACCCCTCCACAAAGGTGGCTTTAGCAACAGACCCGGGAAATTATAGACCCAAAAGTCTGACCAGCCTCATATGTAAGGCTGTAAAGATTGGGTGAAGAAATATGAAGGCTGCCAGCCTAGCCAGATAGAATTTTGGAGATAATTCTGTCATCTGTAAATATTAATGTAAACCACAGGCTTGTTGTCTTAAATGGTAAAAATAGTGTTACACGTGGAACTGGAAAAAAATGTTAACAGTGCACTCTACTGACCAAGTAAAGCATGTTGTGACTCTTTGATGTAAACATGGCTCCGGCCGGTCTAGATGAAGGAATTCTTGTTATTGTTTAAACGCCATAGTTAATGGCCAGAATTTCTTCTCTTTCGGCTTCCCGTTAGGGGTCACCACAGCAGACCATCTATTTCCATTTCTTCCTGTCCTCTGCATATTGCTCTCATACCACCCACCTGCATGTACTCTCTCACCACATCCATAAATCTCATCTTAGGCCTTCTTTTCCTCTTACCTGGCAGCTCCATCTTTAGCATCCTTTTCCCAATATACCCAGCATCCCTCCTCCTTATTCTTAGCCTTTGCCACCTCTCTCTTTGCCATGCTCCTCATCTCCTTATACTCCTCTCTACTTTCTTCATCTCTCTGACAATTCCACTTCTTCGCCAGCCTCTTTCTCTGTATACTCTCCTGTACTTCCTCATTCCACCACCAGGTCTCCTTGTCCTCCTTCCTCTGTCCAGATGTCACACCAAGCAAATTTCTAGCTGTCTCCCTTACCATCTCTGCTGTAGTTACCCAGCTATTCGGTAACTCTGCACTGCCCCCAGTGCCTGTTTTAAATCTTCCCTGAACTCCACCTCACAATCACCCTTTTTCAACTTCCACCATTTGATCCTTGGCACTGCTCTTGCACTTGTCCTCCTCCTCTTGATCACCGTCATCCTACAGACCATTCTATGTTGCCTAACTACACTTTCCCCTGTCACCACTTTACAGTCTCCAGTTAACGGCTAAAATTTGAAGGCATAAATGTCCTTAATGGCTTTGCTTCCTGACCTGGTTTGAGCTTACTAAAGAATGTATCCTGTTAGCCTGGGAACCCAGGGAAGTGTGAAGAATGATGTAATGTGAACCAGGAATGTGACATTAAAAACAGAGAGAATGAGAGAGCACAAAGTATTTTTGTCTTGACCATCCAATTCAGCACTGTCTTGCTCTATATGCAAGTTTATCTTAGATTTGCATTTTCTCTTAGAAATAGCTAGAAACTGGAAAGATAAGACTTTTTCTGTGATGTCAGAACTGTGCTACTGAATTATTTTAAGTATTTCTCTGTGATCGCTGAACTCTTGACTAGCACCGTGTAGTAAAACGTTTTGTCTTGTGTTTTGACTGTTATTAAATATTTTTAAACCTTTTCAACTGTGGCTGTTTTGTAGAGATAATTTAAGCTCTCTGGAGTACTTGCATGCCGTTGGTAAAACTGTGCAAAGCCACACTAATAGCTTTAGCCCTGGGCTATACTACCAACTGGATAATAATATTGCACAGTAAATGGATACCCGTTTAAGGGCCTTTGAGTAGCTGATAAATATTAGTGGGTGGTGGCAAGTGGTACTACTGTATAGTCTGGGAAAAGGGGGTACAGCTGGCAAACCTGTGCCAGCCTTCCCCAGGAGTGTCTATGTTGTTATATAAACTCTTCTCAAAGTGTGTATGTGTGTCAGCTACTTAGGCAGGGACATGAAGCACTGGTTGGACAGAGAGAGTACTGGAGGTTTTAGCTTGCCCACTAGGCTTAGATCTGGACCGTATAGCTGTGCCAGTGGGGAGTGTTACTGGAGACCTGGAGAGCAATGGAGCGACCAACCCCGGACTAACTGCGATCTCTGTGTGCTCCTAAGGGAAATTGCACTTTACTGTGTGTATTTGTTATCCTTTCCTCCTATATGAGACGCCCCTCACTGGTGTTAGTGGTGAGGATTGAGGCTCCTTGACTGCTAGGCCAGGGCAAGGGTGTCACAACAGCCATGGAATGCATCCTTCATGGACCTCAAAAATAAAGACATAGGTGGCTTCCAAACCTTGGATCAGACCCAGTTTGGCTTCGTTAAGGGCAGATTCTGCCTGTTAAACCTGTGGATTTCTTTGAAAATGTTACCAGGGCCAATGACGAAGGCAAATCTGTACACACAGCATACCCTGACTTGGCCAAAGCCTTCAACACAATCCACACTCAGGCATTACCAATAAACTTAGCAAACTCAATGTAAACCCATTTGTTGTAAGGTGGGTTGCCAATTAGATCACAAACGGGTCACATACTATCAAAGTGGGTGACTCCACATCAACCAGACCTATCACCAGCGGGGTGGAACAGCTGTTAGTGCTGAGCCCCCTACTGTTTGGTATATACTTCTCACAAGTTCAGGCTAAAACTAAGGGGCTGTGGCTGACCAAGTTTGCAGACAACTTCAAACTGTGTGCAATTATCAAATCCCCAGATGATAGCAGTATACTTCAGGAGGGTGTTACGCAGACCAGTGACTGGTGTCTTAGTCACGGTCTCAAAATAAATGCAAAGAAATGCATCACCTTTGCTAAAAACACTGTCTCTTCACACTATCAAATTAACATCAATACTCTATGCAACTACGCAGTGGTAAGGGACCTGGGATCACAAGCAGACTGCAACCTTAACTTTGACTACCATATGTCTACTACAGTAAGAAAGGTTTTCTATGTAGCACACTTAATAAGCAAAGGCATCACCTCTAAAGCACAGGAGGCAATAACCCTGCTATACTTGTCACTAATCAGGCCACTAATTGAGTATAACGCCCCTTTTGGCATGTACCGTACAAAACACCTGCAGCAACTGAAGAGATCTCAGAGGTTTCTAACAAAGAAGATCAAGGGACTCCTGCACGTGCCTTACACAGACCAACTAAAATCCCTGTCACCATATTCAGCATTATATAGACTTCTTAGGGGAGACTTATGCCTGGCTTACAGAACAATCTCCAACAGAAACCTAATGAATCTGCTGCACATTTGTAAATGAAATGGGACTAGAGCCACCTGTTCCAGGGATCTAAATATGGCCTGCAACTTGAATAGGATGTGCTGGAGGGGCAGATTTGTCTCCCAGCAACTGCTGTGTCTTTGGAATAGACTGCCAATTCATGTGAAGCTGAGTACCTCTATGACAGTGTTCAAAAGGAACCTGGATGAGGGGATGGGGCACCATAAATAAATTCTTAGCAGGGATAGCACCCACAACTCTCCTGGAAATGGGCAGTCATTACTACATACAATCCTGGGGCATTGACTAGAGTATCATTGGTATTGCATTGGGATGAAACAGCTAGGTTTGAAATGACCTCCTGACTGGTAGCTTAAATGAGATCCGGAATGGGATCCTCAACCCAAGGAGGTACCTCAGGAGTGGTCAAAGGAATGAGAACCACAGCTGGTGAGGCCAAAATGCAGCACCGATGATTACAGGTGCAAAGGAGCTCTTTCTGAAGAAACTATCAATGGGGCTGGGGTATTTGCATACAACATACCCAGGGGCCAAGCATACAGGAGGGCATCCCTGGGTGACTGCTCCTTTGGAAGAACTACTGTTCTTGGTGTTGGAAGAAGCATCAGCGAAAAGGTTGTAACAATGTGCCCCAGCACTGAAAAATCTTGATAGGCAATCCTCAGATTCAGGGATCGCTCATGCGGAAGGAGAATGTTCCAGCACAAATTGTCCTCTAAGCTGTTTGGATTTCCCTGGACCATGCATTGCGATCAGAAACAATTGAGTCAAAGTTGACCAGTGCCACACCCCTCATGGCCTCCTAACCAAGGGGCCAAAACCAGATTTCCATTTCTTTGTTCAGATATCACACTACCAATACTGTACATCTGGACAGAAATCACACCCTTACGTAGAACATCCTGAAAAGATTTGCAGGATGTTCATCCGCAGACCAGGTCCCTTGGATAAGTCATCTCTTCGAAATGCCCCCATCCCCACCCCAGAAGAGAGGTGTCCATAGTGATAGCAGCCTGAGGAGGGGGAACAAAACAGTCTCTCAGTGGACACCAAAGGGGACTTCAACCACCAACTGATTTAACCTCAATACACTCGGGTCAGGGTGAATGGAAAATCCACTGGATGTGCTAAATATAACCATTGGATGACCAAGATCCATTGTAATGCCTCCTGTGATATATATAACTCAAAAGTCTGAGAATAAGATACACTCAAGGCTTTTCTGCACATAATTCTATCGCTACACTACAAAAACTCACTCAAGATGCCTTCTCTTCCACAGAGCAATGGATGTGAAGTAATCATCTAGCTCTCAATGCTACCAAGACCAAACTAATGTTATTTACTCCTTCTAAAGTCACTCCTCCCGACATGAATACATTCTTAATTACTAGTTAAAACAACTCACCTCTTGAAATAGTGTCAGAGACCAAACTACTTGGGGTCCAAATAGACAAACAACTTAAATTTAACTCCCACCTGCAAATAAACATCAAATAAACACATCAAAAACTTGGCATGCTTTATAGACAGAATGCCTACCTCACATCTGCTACTAAAATTACTCTCTCTACTTCCTTCCTTATCCCCTCCCTTCTCTATGGCGCCCCACTACTAACTAATCTCCAGTCCTTTTTTAAAAAACAGCTTACCTCCTGCTAGAACAAAATCGCAAAATTCGCCACCAGCCATAAGTCCTCCACTCACCACTGTTTCTCCCTCCATAAACTAAAATGGCTAGAACTTCCCAATCAACTAACTTACACTCAACTAACTCTAGCCCATAAGCTTATTCTAAACCCCTCCCTCTGTCCCTCCCTTTCCTCTGCCTTTAAAATGCACCTACCTAACAGAGTTCTAAGGTCAAATAATCAAAATCTACTAGAAGTGCACAAACCTACTCATCCCCCAGGCAAAAACCTTCTTTCCTTCAGCCTCGCTCGTCTCTGGAACTCCCTACCTCCACTCATCCGCACCACCTCGAACCACTCTACCTTCAAAAAGTCTCTTTTCTTACATCTAGCATCACAGTGGGAATGCTCTTGCTCCCACCCTACATAACTAACACTACCTAATATCCTTCAGTACCATATCCTACTTTTATTTAGTTTACTTTGTTTGTTCTCTAATCTGTATTAATGTTTACATTTGTTCTACTACTAGTATGTCTCTTCTCAAAGTATTTACTGTTATTACTGATATTCCATAATTGATAAGTTTTACTTTTAGTCTGGCTTCATACTATTAATAACTGTCTGTACCTACATTGTCACTGTCAAATGTTGAATGTACATTTTGTTTTGGAGCTTTTCTCCCCAGGACTCCATTGAAAACGGGTTCTTTATGGCCCAATGGACTATCCCTGGTAAACCAACTGCAATAAATAAATAAATAAATAAATAAATAATCATGGACCTTGCTAGAACCCAAAGGTTTGATAGTCTAGAGCGCTGGAAGCTTGGCAAACTGAGAGAGTGGGTCCAAATTGCAACCGATAAATTCCAAGAATTTAACTGGATGGAGACAGAACTTTTGGTACTTGACTGTGATCCCTAAGGAACTGCACACAGCTGGAGTAAGCCATCCCTGGCCCTGATCAGGGATTCTCTCATGGGGTGGTTAGGAACCAATTATCCAGATAGGGAAAGACCTGGTACCACTGCAACCTAAGCAAGGCTACCACTGCCATGGACTTGGTGTGCACTCAGGGGTGGTGGTGAGACCTAATGGCAGCACTCAGAACTGTTAACAATTGGTCCCCAGCTGGAAGCACAGAAATCTCCTGGACCGTCTTGTAATCTTTATATGATAGGAGGCATTTGAGATCGACTGAGCACATCTAGTCATCCTCAAAAGAAGTACAATGGACTGCAAAGTGTCCATCTGGTTCTCTCTTTGCCCAAATCCTAAACCAGCCTGAGGTCTTTGCTCTTCTTTGGAATCAAAAAGAACCTTGAGTAGACCCCAGTTCCTCATTGGTCTGGCGGGACCTCTTATATGATTCTAATTGCCAAGCTGCTTCTGAATTTTATTGGCTGCCACTCTTCTCTGATGGGCTGAATTTTCTGGAAGTTATACTGGGAACTTGTAAAAATGGAACTGAATAGCCAATGAGTATGACTCGACACCCATGTCTGAAGTTACAAAGACATGCATCTGGAGCGTTTCTCTCCGGGCCTCCGCTGAAAACTGGCTTTGTTCCAAGTCGGACTTTCCCAGTTAACAAATGTTAAATAAAAATAAAGTGATGGCCTCCCAAGTTTTCAGTTGTAGAGCCAATTGACCCCAAATGCCTCACAGCAGGACAGTCAGGCAACCTTTCAGGGTAGCTGAAAGCATTTCCCAAAAAAGCTCCATGAAAGCCCTGGTTCTGTGGATTATCCCTGCTACAAGGGCAGTTGCCCATTATGGTTGCTTCCCAAACCACCCTCAGGAGGAGCTTTGTTGAAATGACTGCTCTAATTTCCATAGAGACCGGCATTCCTTCCCCTTATGGTTCTGAGAAAAGGTCCGTTGAGGGGTAGCAAAATGAACTCAGACAGGGCCTTCCCATCTCGGTCAAAATGTAACTTTTGGCCCAAAAAAAGAGGAGCTATAAAAAGAGGTATTAAAGTATGCCTTAAAATAGTTCATAAAGTTACACAATCTTATCCAAGCATGGCACTGCACTGCAATGCTGATGCCTGCTGCTGGGGATGTGCCATCACCTGCACTGGAAAGCAGATGCATGGACACATTTGCAGGGGATTGAAGGGTGGACAACTGAGTTTACAGTCTTCTGCGCTTCTGGAGACTGCTGTCTCTTTACTGCTCTTGATACTTCTTGCACAGTCCTGTTGAAGCTTGGTCAAATGAGCTAAATAATTTAATGCCCTTAACACAAAGATGGCTGAGGCATTAAGTGCACTTCCACAACACATCCATTGTCCCAGACTCTCTATTTGGGGAAGAAAAAACTGCTCTTCCAAAACGTCGATTTTGGTGGCCACTGCCACCATGTTAGCATCCACAGCATGACTCTTACTGCAGTGTAGATAAGCCTTGGGGGGGGGGTGTACCTTGTTTGGCTTTTTGGGAATCAGTTGCACTGTACCAGGCTCATTCCACACCCTCCTGTACACCAGATTAATAAGTGGGTTGGGGGAACCCACGCAGGACATGGATGTGGATGGGTCTACCCTGAAGGCCTCCAAGGACACAGACTCCTCCAGAGGAGGGGGGGGGGTTCGGCAGTTCAACCATGTGCTGGCGAAGGAGCTCCAAAAGAACATCAAAAGAGGTGTCTTCATGGGGGATTTGGAGGACCCTGCTCCTTCCTCAAGGTCAGTGTCTGCAGTGAGGAACTCCTTGGGTGAGTCTAGGTACTTCCTTTTGCAATGCCTATACCAGAAACTTCTCGACCTGGAGGTGAAAAGAAAAAGACCAGGGGCTCTACTGGGAGCGTAGCTTGGAGAATAACAGGGGCTGGCTCTCCCACAGCAAGCTGAGAAGTTATCACATGCACGGATGTGGAAAGGGGGGCACTGGTCTTGCTTGACTGATCAGTCTCCTGACAGGATAGCATCCTCTTCATGACGATGAAAGCAGAGGCAGATGCGGGCCAAGCAGACCTAGGATCTGTAGACCCCAAGGATGCAATGAAATCTGGAGCAGTCCTGATGTTGAGACAGGGGTTGAACTATCAACAGCAGAAGCCCTGAGAGGTAGGGATAACCCCAGCACTGGGATCATCAAACTTGACCAGCAAACTCTTGCATTGACCTGCTGGCCCCAAGGTCCACTTGGCTCCAACACCATCGGAGACCAAGGTCAATAGAGTCGAAACTGGCCAAGCTATTGGCTCTAATCTTAAGGAATGAAGATGACTGGTTTCAAAGACCTTGAATCTGTAGGAGCTGAAGCTCCAGAGCGCGGGCCAGAGCTGATGGAGAGAGACCTAATTCCATTAGTGTCTGTAGGAAGGACCGCATCAACCACTCCAGTTCTGACATCTTCAAAATCCCAATGGACCAAGATGACCAAACAGAGGATGCCACTAATGCGGACTTGAAGACCGCTGACAGGCAATGGAGCCAGCCTACTGGTCTCAGACAGTGATAGAGCACTTGGGAGAAAACGTCCGTGGAGTAGGAGAAAAGGAGGAGAAAGTCCATCCTGAAAGAACCTTCCCTACCCAGGAAAGCACTCAGAACACTAATGGTTGGTGAGGGTGCCTTGCTAGCAACTGGAGCTGACTCTGAGGTAGAGGAGCTGAAGGGTACTGACTTAGACACCGTCCCCAAAGGAGGTAGTCTCAGAGGTGCCAGAGCCAAAGCCGCAGAGGGATCTGAAGGTTTTGGAACTTTCGGAGTTGGCTGGTCAGAAATGGAAAGAGGGACTGACTGCTTACCGTCTCCCTGAGAAGCTTTAGGGTCCTTAGTCTGCTTGTGACCCAACTTTTCACCCTTGCTGCAGGAGACCAATGAAGAATTCCCCGAAGACAGAATACCCTTAAGAATGAGTTTGCCTCTCCTCTCGTTGACTGCATGAGAGCCAAAGCCCACACAAATGGCACAAGAGGATGCCAGGTGAGCAGCTACGAGGAAGTAAACAAAATGGTCAACAGCATCCTGGGATAGAAGCTTATGACTACAAGAGAGAGACTTCTTGAACCCTTTATAATAACCGTGGCCTATCCTACTCAAAAACACAGCAGAGAGCACAAGTTCCGAATGTCAGTAAACACACCTACAGTAACCTACTCTAACACGCTAATGACAACTATATAAAAAAAGTAATACTAAACTACACACGCTACACTCATAACAAGTACCAAAAAGCAGATAGATGACAAATCAAACCCTGCCAAAAATGATACAGAGAAGAAGCGAACAACTAAGCTGCTCTCTGAAATAGAGGCAAACTAGATCTGAGGTAGCTCTATGTGTGTGTGTGTGTCTTGGAAGTTGGTCAGCATCAGATCTGAGTCGATCTGATAACCAACAGGTTGAACCCAGATGGAAGAGAACAGCTCATCACTAGCTTCTTTCATTATATTCAGCCTTTTGTTATTTGAGTTGATATATTCCTTCAACATTTCATTTAATTGAGAAAAATCCAATAAATATCACTCCTCAAAAGGTAAATGCTCCCTGTACCAAACACAATCCAAGTGTAATATACAACATAAAAGGTACAGTAGAGATGCAGGGCAGGAAGATGTAAACCAAAAGCTAATCCAATGAAACAAGCGTCCACAAGGCAGATAATAAAAAATGCTGGTTTATTGCAACAAAGAGAACGTGGTAAGCACTTTCACCTGAACAGGCTTCTTCAGACCATATAATTACATCATAGATCCTCTTGATAAACATTAAAACGTGCCAAAAACATTACAAAATTCTTAAAGGTACATCACATAAAACCTAATGCTTCAATAACAAAATATCAAAACATGACAGGTGGGATAAAAATCTAAAAATGCGTTATATACACAATAAATAAACATCATCAAATGGTTAAAATACAATCGAGCAGAACAAAGTGTGCTCACTTCAATCTCCTGGACTTCAAGAAGGGTCTCAAAGGCACCTTCTCATTCAGCCCAGGGGATACATCTGCTCTAAGCCTGACAATCCACCTAGACTCAGCACTTTCCGTCTTACCTCTCATCACCCCCCCTGAAACCAATGGATATAACACCTAACACTTTAAAGTGAAACGTATGCGTATGATCAGTGGACAAAACATGTTTGGAGAAGGCATTCACAGTGGAACATATCCTGATCGGATAGAGATGTTCCCTTATCCTATCTTACAGCCTCCTGTCTGTCTTACCCTGATAAAATGCACTGAGGCTAAACAGGAGGCTAGACAGACCACGTGAAGAGTTACAGTCCACAAACACTCTAACCTCATGACTGATGCCATAAATGGGGTGATAAAAGCAAACATCTGTATCAATATGGCAACAATGATTACAATGGCCGCACGGCACAGTACCAACTCTATCACTAGCCCTACCACCCACACTCAGATAACACAGCAGCTTCTTCAAGTTCGATCTATTCTTATATACAAAGCGTGGGGAGATACCTACATCTCTCACATCCAGATCTATCCATTAGGACACCCCAATGTGATCTAATCACATTTTAACCTACCCACATCCTTCGTGTAATATAGCGGCACCCTAAAACCACACTCTCTTCTTTTAGTGGCCACCTGACCACTCTGTCCATCATCCACATTAATCACTGCACTGTCAGAAAAATAGGGTGCAGCACCACAATCTCTTAAAAGAGAGAGTCCTTTCAGTCCCCTCTTTATATCAGTTGCTTGATGCTCTCTAACCTTAAACCTCTCACACAAATCCAAGACACCAGCCTCAAAGCCCTCCTGACTAGGGTTATACCGGGAGGTCCTGAAGACCTGACCTCTCATTATATTACCAAACGTACCCAGGATGCATGCTATACGTATGAAGAAAGGCATTGCGCTAACAAGTCTTTCTATATACTCCTGTATTCAAGAGGCCACATTCCAACCTCTGGACAAACATCCAAGAAGGAAATCCAGGTCTCAGAAACCTCATAACTATTTTGTAATGTTTTTGGTGCCTTTTTCTGTTTATCAAGAGGATCTATGATGTAATTATATGGTCTGAAGAAGCCTATTCAGGTGAAAGCGCTTACCACATTCTCTTTGTTGCAATAAACCAGCGTTTTTTATTATCTGCCTTGTGGACGCTTGTTTCATTGGATTATCTTTTGGTTTACATCTTCCTGCCCTGCATCACTACTGTACCTTTTATGTTGTATATTTCATTTAATTGATTTTAATCACCTCTGAGTACACATGATTTTTTTCCCCTCTAAATTATTGGAATCCGTGTCTTGAACCAAAGGTAAAACTTGAACTGCTTTATGCTGAACAGGTGAAGGATCCTTCCCAGCCACAGTATATTCCCTTCATCTTTTCTGGTCTTTTTTTATTTCAGCTTCTCCAAATTTCTTCTTTGATGGCATCTAGGCAGTGTACTGCAAGCCAGTAAATAAATATTACCAAGCTTACAATTTCACTGGTCTTTTTTTCTAAGCTTCTGTTTTCAGACAGAAATATCTCAAATTAAGCCTTTCTTTAGTGTGGAACCATCTTTGAAGCCCTAGAAAAATGCTGTTTTTTTTGGGGGGGGGGGTAAAAGATATTGGGTGGGGGGAGGGGGCTGTAGGACACAGCTCAAAATTCTGAAGTCCTCCTGACAAAGTTACAGCAACTAGGAACAAACTGTTTTAGAAGAGGTATTTTAACCTGCAAGAGGAGGCATGACGGAAAGAATTTTGAGTGACAACCTCTAACCAAATTCAAGAGTCTTGGTGGACAGGGGGTCTTAAATGGGAGGAGCTCTCACATAAAAGGTCCTTCCTAGAAAGGCTTTGCAAATGTTCTGGGAATCTAAGGATGTGACATGAAACCTTGGTGAAAATTAGATAGGACTGCCAAATGAACCTTGGTAGTGGAGTAACTAGAGCCTGAATCAAATAAGTTTGCAAGAAACTGAAATATAAATAACAAAAATATTTGATTTATTTTTGTAGATATTTCTAGTTTTGTCTTTAGAGGAGGCCAAGAGGACCTGACTGACACTGGTAGAAAAAGAATAATAAGTGGCAATCATCAGAACTGGAAACTCCACACAGGCAGCTTCAGGCATGGGAATGTCTGGGTGAGGCCTGCTGGATAGGTGAGATGAGATCTGGATGAGGACCTAGCAGCTAGGGCTGTCTGGTGGAACCAGACAAGCCTGGGCCAAATGGGGCTGAGGCCTTAGACAAGGACACTTTTTGAGGAAATCTGAAGTGCCTAGGAAAAGGAGGAAGGCATAAAAGGGTTTAGGTGGCAAAGAATGGGATAGTCATGGTTATCTGTCTCTAAGCAGGAATTAGAGGAAAGTGGCTATCTTTAGTCTTGGTTGGACATGTAGAGAGGGCGCAACAAAGACTGGTCTCTGCAGCAAAAAACTGTCTGTGCTTCTGATTGATAATTTACCCATGAGGCGTACAGATGCAACAGCTGAGCTCGCCTGCTAGGGAACTGGTTGGACTGGAAATATGTGATGCAAATATAAAAATGCACTATGAAGATTATTGCTCACTGCCACACTCATGGCCACATGGCAGAGTGGGTATTATTTGGATCCCTCTTGCTTGTTGATGTACCACACTACCGACATGCTCTCCATGAGGAGAGAAAGATCAGGCCTTGGGGAAGAAAATCCCACAGATACTCGCCACCCTCATATCCAGAATATTGACATGAAGATGAACCTTTTGTTAATCCCATCTCCCTTGGACTGTTCTCCCAATGAAATGCCCACCATACCTGAAAAGTGTCTAGTGACTGATTTGTCTGTTTTGGTGACCAAAAAGCAATATTTGGCAGTGGCAATGACTCAACCAGAGACGAAGATACTGTATAGATTCTACTGCAACCTTTTATGGAAATAAGCACACTGAAGGCCTATAGAGTACATCCAATCTCCTTCTTGCAAGCACTGACATATTGATTGCACCTTGCCCATCTGGAACTCTGCCTTTTTACATAATATTTTAGACTGCTTAAGTCTAAAATGGGCTTAAGATCTTTTTCCCTCTTTGGAGATAAGTATCTGGAATAGATGCTGGACCCTTCTCTGGGGTGTTGGGAACTCATGGATGGCTCTTTTTTGAAGGAGATAAGAGATCTCCTGTGCCACTGCTCTTTTGTCAGGGTGCCATGTCTGGGTGAGGCAGGGATGACTGTCTGAAAGCTGCAGTAACGAGAACTGTATAGCCCTCTGCATATGATGCTCTTCACTCAGTTGTCTTGCAAGACAGCCACCACGGAATCAGTTGAATTTGATCTGTATCAAGAGATGAGCAGTCAGGCAAGTCCTCAAGAGACATCAGAGGAGACTTTCTGAAAAAAGGATTCTACAAATCTCCTTCTGCCCTTGGAGTGGCATGGAACCCTATGCCAAGGAAGTCCCTGTCTGAAAAGGAATCAAAAAGATGATGATGTGACTGTTTAAACCAGAGAGTTTTTGGCACCATTCTGACTGCTGGAAAGAGACCTCTGAAGGGGCTGAAAAATACACAACTGCCAATAAGATATTCCCTTTCTGTTCACTTTTCACCATTTTATTCATTTTGGGGCAAAACAGTGAAGTCCCATTATAATGGGCATTTATAAGGGATGTCAAAGTTCTCCACAAAGTCAGAAAAGATGCAGCCAAGTATGGCGCACATAGCAACAGTGGTGCCAGCTGCTCTAACCACTCCATCCAACATGCTGCGTAGCAGTCTCATGGAGAGGTGGATAACAGAGAGCATGGTAGACACCTTGTGACTTAAGATGGTTACTGGTGCTTGCTCTATCAGGGGTTCCTGGAAGTTCAACATATGGGTTAAGCAGTTAACTGCCATAAGGGGAAAAGATTCTACAGTGTGGCATAAGCACAGTTCTTTATTCAGCATAATATCCTAGATTACTTATTATGAAGATGGACCATGAAGCTTTCTTCAGGAATTGCTTTTTCTGTGGCCATGCCCATAACAGACTCAACAAGTGGGTTCATCCTCCAATGCCATCTGTCCTTGGGTGGGAGTAAAACTTTATGAAAGTTGCAGGATATCACTCAGTGTCATCAGTCTTCAGTGATGCCCTCTCCACTCCCAAGTCAAGACAGGCAAGCCTGAATGCATAAAATAACATCCTCATTCAGGGAAAGTGGATCAGTGGACCAAGTACACACCTAATGCATGAAATTCCAAAATCTTTCCAAATCTGGGGTTTTCATGAGGGGATTGGGGTTAACTGTCTCCTTTGAGATCAGTGTCTTGGGGGGGGGGGTCTTCAAAAGATCCACAAGTGTCTTATGATACTTGCTGAAGGAAGAGTATGAGCCTGTTGGTGTGGCTTTGTACTTTGGTCGATTATGACGACTCAAGGACTCAGACCGCTATGCAACAGAGAATCTAAAACGGTTGCATCTCCTTCCTGCTTGGGACAGGTGATGATCCTCTCAAAGAACTTGAACGCTAACACAGAACCTGACAATTCCAAAGAAATCACTTCTGGAACAGACTCCATCTTTAAAAAGGAGAGGTAGACATCTCTGACAAGGGACCACTGATGGGTTGGGTCAGGTCCTGTGCAGAGATGGGTGCCAATACTGAGAATGGCAATGAACAGACTGGTGCATAGGATTTAGCACTGAGACTCACTCACATCTGAATGGATCACTGCTGAGCGAGTGGGATGCAACTTCTGCAAAGATGGAGTGGATCCAACCGTGCAGAGGGATGATGCACTGGAATGGTCATTGGCTGAAAGACCACTAGCACCAACACGTGTCTGGGAATGAGCAGAAGTAAATGGAGTTTGAGTCAACCTGATTCACCCTTGGAACAGAAAGGGATGGGATGACACCCATGTCATTTGTGCCTTGGCATAGGCCCACATATGATCCAAATGATGTTGGCAATGCTTCTGACATACCTACATGAGGAGGTGTAGGGGAGACAGGAGCTGAAGAAATTCGAGTGTTTCCCCTCAAAATATTAATGCAACTGGGCACCAGAACTGAAGATTTAGATCAAGACAGCTCCAAAATAGACTGCAGCAGAGGCCACTTGGAAGGATGAAAGTTTTGGTACTTAGAGGAAAGAGTTATGGGACGGGTGGGAGTAAAACTTTATGAAAGTTGCAGGATATCACTCAGTGTCATCAGTCTTCAGTGATGCCCTCTCCACTCCCAAGTCAAGACAGGCAAGCCTGAATGCATAAAATAACATCCTCATTCAGGGAAAGTGGATCAGTGGACCAAGTACACACCTAATGCATGAAATTCCAAAATCTTTCCAAATCTGGGGTTTTCATGAGGGGATTGGGGTTAACTGTCTCCTTTGAGATCAGTGTCTTGGGGGGGGGGGTCTTCAAAAGATCCACAAGTGTCTTATGATACTTGCTGAAGGAAGAGTATGAGCCTGTTGGTGTGGCTTTGTACTTTGGTCGATTATGACGACTCAAGGACTCAGACCGCTATGCAACAGAGAATCTAAAACGGTTGCATCTCCTTCCTGCTTGGGACAGGTGATGATCCTCTCAAAGAACTTGAACGCTAACACAGAACCTGACAATTCCAAAGAAATCACTTCTGGAACAGACTCCATCTTTAAAAAAGGAGAGGTAGACATCTCTGACAAGGGACCACTGATGGGTTGGGTCAGGTCCTGTGCAGAGATGGGTGCCAATACTGAGAATGGCAATGAACAGACTGGTGCATAGGATTTAGCACTGAGACTCACTCACATCTGAATGGATCACTGCTGAGCGAGTGGGATGCAACTTCTGCAAAGATGGAGTGGATCCAACCGTGCAGAGGGATGATGCACTGGAATGGTCATTGGCTGAAAGACCACTAGCACCAACACGTGTCTGGGAATGAGCAGAAGTAAATGGAGTTTGAGTCAACCTGATTCACCCTTGGAACAGAAAGGGATGGGATGACACCCATGTCATTTGTGCCTTGGCATAGGCCCACATATGATCCAAATGATGTTGGCAATGCTTCTGACATACCTACATGAGGAGGTGTAGGGGAGACAGGAGCTGAAGAAATTCGAGTGTTTCCCCTCAAAATATTAATGCAACTGGGCACCAGAACTGAAGATTTAGATCAAGACAGCTCCAAAATAGACTGCAGCAGAGGCCACTTGGAAGGATGAAAGTTTTGGTACTTAGAGGAAAGAGTTATAGGACGGTCCATGTTTTTTCCCCCTCATTACTCCTTCAGCTTTATCCCTTTCCTTTCCATTTTTCTTCTTATTCCCAGAACAGGAAGGATGAAGGTCCATTAGAATCCATTTTATTGTGACATCTGAACAGGGAACGAGACCCAAAGGTCTTACAGGTGTCACATGAAGCTCGGAGATGTTCTTGCCCAAGCTACATGACACAGCTTGTGTACGTCCTGGAGAAAATCTTATGCCTGCACTCGGCGCACTTTTTAAAACCTGAAGCTCTGTCCATGGTACACCACCATAAAACACTAGAAAGTAAAAAAAAAAACATACACAAGCAACAAGTACAACACTAACAGCAAGTATAAAATAAGTCAAAAGGTACACCAAGTATAACACGGCATGTAGTGACAGAAAATATCAGTGCAGACAAATTCTTGAATGTTATAGGAAACAAAAAGTGACAACACCCTTGCTACACATAACTGATAAGGGGGGATTAGGTATTGACTTAATCAGGAGCAAGGGAGGAGATGCAAGGTAGAAAAAATGTTTGAAAAGCAAAATCTGACTAAACATCAGTAAATAATGTCTGCATCAGAAGGCAAAACATAAAATTGAAGGGGCTGAGAGAACACAGGTGCATTAATGGAGTAGGGAAGAATTTGATTGCTGAATACTGGAATGAGTGTAAATGGTTAAAGTTGTTGTGGATTTGCATCCACCCTAAGGATGAAGTACCCCGACAATTCAGTCTGACAAAAGGGACAATGCAAGATGTCATGGATTCTTCATTTTTAATAGAAGTGGAGAAAAAACAAATGCAAGTTCCTGCTTAAAAGAGGGCGAGAACTCAATATGCAGGGACCAAAAGGCCTTCTTAGGAAAGGACTGATTTGTTTTCAAGAAGGCTGCAACCAATATTTACCCCGCCTCTTCCTTTGCCTTCTGACAGTACTCTGGCATAAGGCTAAGGGAAGTGGTGATCTCTCTGCACTATATGCTCCCAATCACCATCCTTTGAGTAGCGAGATATGCCAACAGTGTTTCTCTTCTGTGTTTTTGGGTGGCCAGCTTGAAATGGTGGCACAAACAGCAGTGTTGTACATTGTGCTCCTCTCTTAACTGGTACAAAATAAGATGGAGCTGGTCTTAACTTTTGATTTAACAGCCAATCAAAAAATGTGGAAATGATTCCACAATGAATGCTGGAATAAAGATCTAAACTGTGCAAGTGGTAAAAAAAACGTCTTGGTTAAGGAGCTAGGCACATTCTACAAGTATGGTATGTAACAGGAAAGTGTGGGCACCCTGATCACTGACGTATGAAGGAAAATGTTAAATAAATAGATGACCTAAGAGAGGAAGAAATGATACTGAAATTCTAGGTCCACAGAAACAGTATTTAATACAAGATGTAATGTCAAGCTATCATAATCTTGTTTAACTGCCGAGTGTAATTATTGCTGCTTCTCTAAACCAATAACACAATTCAATTAGAAACATTATGCAAATTTAAAGATAAGCACTGCTCGAGTGTATATAAAAGTAAACCAAATTGGTTCTCTCAAAGTGTATTCACTCCAGTGGGACCCAACATGGTCAAGAAAATACAATAAATTAGATAAATGTAATTACTAGCATGCTTCAACAGTAAAACCTTATTTAATACTCAATTCCTATCTCAGATCTCCTTTTTAAGCTTTCATTTACCAAAAGTACAACATTGAAACATAAAAACACAAATATCTCACATAGTAAACTGTACAGCCATCAGCTGAAAAGCACTTTTATTCAGTGTTCTTTCATAGAAACAAATGGCAATAAAAAGGTTCCCCAAGTACAATAGATTTTAGTGCTGTCCTTCAGGGAAAATAACCTCCAAGTGCAGCATTTTAATATCACTTTCAGCACTTTACTTTTCATAAGCAGAATGCCTTGGCATCACAATGGAATGACACAAAATAAAATAAAATGGAAGAGTGCACTTTGCTCTTTCTGCCAGTCCCCCTGCAATTTGCAGAGCTGCTTCAAGGCAATATAAAAACAAGAACTAAAAAAGGTGCTGACAGTCTTATGACTGAGTTCCTCCTCCACTGTGGCAATCCTGAATGGAGTGGAATGATGTGAAGGTAAAAACACTTCTCCTAGGCCACTTCTGGCCCCTTGTTTATCAATTAACGTCCCACAGAACAAATTAAAAAGATCTCCACTGGCACAAACAAATATATGCAGTTCTTTCTTGAACAACTTCTGCTAGTGCCAGCAACGATCCAAGATAAAAAAAAAAAGGAAAACGGAAGTCTATGCTGTCCAACAAGCACAGATAAAACAATGACCAATGAACAAGTGGACAACGGAGACACTCCTGACAAACTCAGGAGAAGATGAGGTTTACAGTCCTCAGGACAAGGCACAGAAGTAAGCTATAGTTTGATTGTACCAGGAGGCAAGCTGCCATTACAGAGTCTGTAATATCGTAGATCATTCACCAGTCTGTGCACATTTTGTGTAAACGAAGGAAGGTCCTAGAACAAAAAAATAGATATTAGAGAAAAAAAGACCACAGAGAAAAAAAAAACAGAATTTTCATATATGCAACTACACATTAAAGTTGGTCATGTATATTGAGGATCTTGCAGCCTCCCACACCCCATTAAACAAGCAAAAAAAGTTTATTCAGAATTACTAGAATCCTTTTATATGTTTCGCCATGCATGACTGTTTAACATAAAACAGTCACCCAAGCATGGTACTTAGGAAACAGCATCAACTATCCATCAAAAAACTGCCTGACTTGCACTGCCAATGGTTGACATGGCAGCACTTCCTTGACATCATGAATGCTAACTCCCTTTCACCAATAGAGAGCTATCCTACTACAGGTCCTGATATCCTTGACCTAGCCTAACAAATATCATCGCTTCTTGCACATCTCCATATGTTAAATTATGCCTTGTTAAATCGTAACATAATTTAATGACCTTTTCCTTTAAAACTGGAGGTACTTCCCTTGTAAATAACTGTTTAGGAACTTCTCAAAAATCAAACCTTCAGTTACTTGAAGACTTAAATTCTGCTGTAATCCTGTTCTGTAGGATCCCATTGCTAAAGCCACTCCTATGACTCTGACTTCTACTCCCAGTTAAACAGCTGTATTGATAAGTCAGTCCTCATCTGTAACAAATATGAGACATTTAAAAACAACCCCATAAAGTGGGACACTTCTATAAATAAATTACAGAACAAGAGAAAACTGTAATGCATATAAGAGGCATCATTCTGAAACTTTAAAAGCACAGTTAAGCAAAGAGCAAGCTTAAGGGAAAAGAAGTTTAAATGGAGTATGAACTTAAAACAGTGACTAAAAACAAAAATAACTGAAAACCTTTATCAGGAAGTTAACACCCAACAATGTTCACAGCTAGTCCACAACATCATTACAAACACTGACCCAAAAAAAAACTAATAGCCTAACAAATGTAGTGCAAATTTTACTCCATCCACAGTTACAGCTATTCCAGTTTCCAGAGTCCCAGCCACCCACTTTAACTACTGTGGAACAAGTTATCACAGTCCTCTCAAAATTAAGACAACATTACCAGGCTGCCTGATTATCAGTGCCAAATAATACTTCTCTGAACCCCTACTCAAACTCATCACTGGTTACATTCTGGAATCCTGGAAAACAGTAACTCTAATGCTACTGCACAATGGTGTCCCAACAATGGGTCCTGCCAACTATAGATGCATTTAATCTCACTAACCTCAAATGTAAAGCTATGGAGTGCATTATCTCAGACTTCATTAATCTAGACAAAGAAACTCTCTCAGCCCTAGACACTCACCAATTTGGCTTTGTCAGAGGAAGGTCCTGTCTTTTTACCATCATTAATGCCTTTGAAAACGTAACGAGGCAATAGGTAGTTGTCATGCAGCAAATACAGCATATATCTATACCTGGCCAAGGCCTTTGAAACTACCAACTATGCAGGCATTACTGATAGATTTGTAAATCTGATAACACTTTGTGGTGGGTAGCTAAGTGACTGTCTGACAGAACCCGTGTGGTTGGAAAAGTAGGAGCTACTTCTGAAGGTAAATAAATTACCAGTGGTGGACCACAGGACTCACTTTTTGCACACCATTTGTCATGTATTTTTAAGACCTTCAGACCAACATGCCTGGCCTATGGCTAACTAAATTTGACGACACCTGTAAATTGAGTGTTATTTGATCTTCAACTAAGTTGCTGCTATACAGATCATGTTTACAACTGGTGCAAGGACAATGGTCTCAAATTACATGTTAAAAACACAGCATCAGTCACTTCTGTAAGAGATCTAAGCACTCATACTGGTAATTTCTTACTTCACCAGCATGCATTTCTAGTAGTACGGAAAGGCTCATCTGTCCCACCTAATTTCCAAAAGTATCGTCACTAGATCCAAAGTCGTCTTAATTACATTTTACTCCTATCTTAATCAGGCCCATGACTGCACCTTTTGGCATGTATTTATCTAAACACATTTACAACTTGAAAGACCTCAGAGATTCCCAGCTAAAAAGATTATTAGGCTCAAAAATCTTAGTTATCAAGACAGACTGGCAGCCCTTTATCTTACTTAGTGCTATGCAATATCCAACCCTATCTGACCTCTTAGTCCTTTGCAGAACTAATGCTACCTTAAACACTTAAAAGACTACAACTTCATCAGCAGATAAGACACACTAGTGAAACAGATTCATAGCCAAATGTACCCCTCACCTCTGGAAAATACAGTTGTGCAAAATCTTACCATGACAGTAGATGTCCTTTTTCACTGTTGCAGTATTCTTACAATAGGGATCCCTTGCCAAGGGCGGCTCGACGTTCAGCCAGTATACCAAAGGTTTTAGGCTGCTAAGGGTATGCTGTACGTCACATGTATGCTCCCTGCATACAGTGTAGAGCATAAAGGTGACATCGGACATACGATCTTCAGAACCGACAGCATCAGGAGAAACCTCAGTCCAAGGATGAAAGGGGTACCAGGCACATCCAGAAGGGAGAAGAACCGGAGGGAGGGAGCGAATATTGCAACAGTGAAGAGAACATCATCTACCATTACGCTAAGATTTTACACAACTGTACTATGTCCTTCCATTTCACTGCTGCAGTATTCCTTACAATTGGAAGAGTCCAAAAGCTCAAGAACAAAGGGAGGAAGAAGGACCAGAGGAGCCCTCTAGGAACTCATGAAGGATGCCCCTAGCAAAACCAGCTCTAGCCCTGGGTATTAAACCCAACTTACAGTGTTTGGTAAAAGTATGCACAAAAGTCCAGGTAGCTGCCTCAAGAACAGAGTTTGTATCAAAACCATTGATAAAAGCACCAGGAGAAACCACAGCCCTAGCAGAACGAGTCTTAACTGAAGAAGGAAGACTCGGGCCATGAAAAGAACAAAAAGAAATAGCTTTAGATATCGAAGAAATAGTTTGCTTTGAAACAACCACTCCCAAAGATCTAGGTTGAAAGGAAACAAAAAGCTGATCAGATTTGTGACAAGCTTTCGTCTTATCCAAATAAAATCTGAGTTATCTATGCACATCCAAACTGTGGAAAACTTCCTCACTAGCAGATTGTGGAGAAGGGGAAAAAAGTAGGCAAATGAAAAGACTGACTAAGACAACTGACAACTCCTTCACCACTTTGGGCATAAAAAAGTAGGATTAGTACGAAGGGACATCCTGTCCTTATAGAAAACTAAAAAAAAAAGAGGAACAGCGATAAATGGCTTGAAGCTCAGACACCTGTATGGCAGAAGTAAGGGCCAACAAAAGAATAGTCTTTCAAGAATAATGCTGCAAGGAAGCTGAAGCTACAGGCTCAAAAGGAGCCTTCTGAATTTCTCCAAAACAAACTTAAGGTCCCAGGAAGGAGGGACAGGCTAGGTCTAATGCAAATGGTGCCTTTAAAAAACTGTTTGGCCTCAAATCTAGAAGCTAAAGTGGGTGCTAGAGGCAAACAAGCAGAAACAGCTGACAAGTCGGCCTTAACAGAATACATCAATCCAGCAATGAGAAAAACGTACATATCTGAGAGCGAACCAAAGAAATGCCTTCCACACATTTAGGCCAGCTACTTCACAGACCGGTACTAAAGGTGGAGGTGTGTCTATTTACATCAAAGATAAATATACTTCAAGGCTGGTCAAACAGGACAATGCACTTGAGCTGCTCCATGTTCAAATTACCACAGGCAAAATACAATACACCACTTCCTTGCAAGCTATAGGTCCCCCTCCATGACCCAGGAAACTCATACCATGTATTTAAACTTATTAGAAACCCTAAGAATCCAACCCAATACCATATTCATGGATGACTAAGCATCCCACTATTAACTGGGAATCCTATATGACACCAAATGTATATGCACAGAGATTTCTGGATTTTGTAAACACAAACTCCTTGGACCAGAGTGTCAATACACCAACCAGGGGTACATCCATATTGGATCTGGTCCTCACGAATATGGGATAGTGCTGCACACCCCCTACTGTAATGCCTCCTCTGGGTAAAGTCAGACCACAAAATGGCCTTCTTTAAAGTAAAACTAAAACCTGGACCCCCATCTAAACCTGGAATATTCAAGAACTATTCTAAGGCTAACCTCCTGTGATTGAGAACCTGACAAAACTGCAAGCCCCCATAAACCTGAGAACATTGCTGTCTATGCAGAATTGTTCAAAGAAACCCTGTACAAGCATGTTAATAGCTGCATAGAGGCAGCTGTACCCACCAGGAAGTAATACAGAAGTAACAAAAAAAGCCACCCTGTTGGAATCACAAAATCAATAGGGTGTATAACAGGTGGAAGAAATCATGGCAAAAAATAGAAGGTGCAGCACCCAGCAGGATAAACTAAACAACTCAGATGACAATGTCTACCTAATCCAAATTGAGGTAAGTTTGGCCTTCTAGGCCAAGAACCACTACAAAGCATTCTTTAGCTATGACCTCAACCTCAAAGGCAATACACAAGTGTGTCCAGAGCTCATTATAAATGGAGCCAACCTATGCTGAGACAGAAGATATAGCAAACCTCCTGGCTGATAAATTCAGCTCTAATTTTACCCCTCTCTCCCCCTTAACCTTCCCTCAGCGAATATCATCAAATATAACTCACTTTACTACCACTAGGGAACAGGTCCTTCATGCTTTCTCTATGACCAAGAACACTGCATCAATGGGCCCAGACAATATCCCAGGACATCTTCTAAATAACATGAAACATGGCCTATCAGGGCCTCTGGAATTACTATTTAACTGTAGCCTCCAAACAGGTTTTGCGCCTTATGAATGAAGAAAGGCAGCAGCCATCCCTCTGCACAAAGGTGGACCATCTACAGACCCAGGAAACTACAGACCCATAAATCTCACTAGTCATATATGTAAACCCATGGAAAGATTTATCATGGAGATGATCATTAGAGATATAGTAAACCTCCAGACACTGGATTCAACCCAGTTTGGTTTCATCAAGGGCAGATCATGCCTACTCAACCTGGTGGACTTCTTTGTGAAGGTCACCAAAGCAATGCATGAGGGCAAAATTGTTCACATTGCCTACCTTGACCTGGTCAAGGCATTTGACAGAATATCCCACTTGGGCATTGTTGACCAACTTAAGAGGTTAGGTACAAACCTATATGTCACAGGTACAAACCTATATGTCACCCAGTGGATAGTCAACTGGCTCACAGACAGGACCCAGGAAGTTAGAATTGGACAGTCCACCTCTACAAAGAGGCCAGTCACAAGTTTAGTCCCTCAGGGATCAGTCCTTGGACTGATCCTTTTTGGCATTTACTTCTTAGAAGTCAAGGCCAATGTCAGTGGTCTCTGGCTGACTAAATCTGTCACTGAATCTCAATGTTTTCCAGCAAGGGCTGACACAGAAACAACTGGTGTCAGAGTCATGGACAAACTAAATGCCAAGAAATGCATAATAGTTACCAGGGATGGCTGACTTCCCAAAGGGATACTATCATATTGACAACACACCCCTTCGAGTTGACCCAGTAGTCAGGGACATAGGGACACTGATTGTAATCTAGCCTTTGACCATCATGTGCCTACAGTGGTAAGGAAATCATTCTATGTTGAGCAACTTATAAACAAAGTTACAACATCCAAGTCCAAGGAAGTCATAGTTCCACTGTATTCGGCATTCATCAGACCTAACGAGGAATATACACAATTGGAACATCCACAGACATTCCTCATTAAAAGAACACAGGGCATAAGTAAAATATCCTATGCAGACCGCCTCAAGGCCCTATCCCTGGATTGTCTCCTACAGGCTTTTGAGGGGAGATCTATGCCTGGCATACACAGCATTGTCAGACCCCACTCTGACGGACTTCCTGTGTATCCACTAAATAAACAGCACCAGAATTACCTGGTCTAAAGACTTACACCTTGCCTGTGATATAAATAGGACCAGCTGGAGAGATACGCATGCATCCCAGAGACTACCACATCTATGGAACAGGCTCCCCATCCATGTGAAGCACCGTTTTTGGTTTTACCCTAACCCAATTCAAGTGCAACTTGGACAACTGGATGGGATACCGGAAATTCATCCATGGTATGGCATTTATGTCTTTAGTGGACAAAGGTAACCTGTAAATGGTTCATCTCAGAGGCCCATGTGTACACTTATCAAGGGTATCAAAACTTGTCAGAGATTTGGGTTGCATGGCTAGGCTTAAAAAGCCCCTTGTGGTCGTTAGCCTAGTAAACACCTATAAACCACAGAAAGTATATCCAGGTTATGAGAAAGACACCAAACAGATTTTCTAGTAGTGGTTTTCCTGGCCTCATGTCCTCAGTAAAAAAGGTGTCTATATGGAATCAAAATCTTACTACCCACAGTGTCAATTGAAGAGTGGACAGGTGGGGATGGATGAGAGGATCCATTGTCTTGTGTGACTAGGTCCACACTGTGAGGTAACTTGTGTTTGCTAAACGCAGAAGAAAACACCAATGCTATCTGGGCCAAAAGGGAGTCACCAGCAAGATTTTGGGAGCATCCTGTTTCATCTTGAACAGGACTTTTGGAATGAGAGGAAGGTTAGGGAAGGTATAAAGAAACACCCCCTTCCAGACCAGAGAACATGTTGCTCTGGCTCAAAAAAGAGAAAATTGTCTGTTCAGAGGAGAGGCAAATAGATCTACTTGAGGAGTACCCCACTGGTAGACAATGTCCAGAAACAAATCCCTGTGAAGCATCCACTCATGGGATTGTGATATGGATCTGCTCAGGAAGTCTGCCACAATCTTTTGACCTGAGGGAATGTAAATTACCTGACAAGTCACTTGATACTGAACAGCTAGCTCCCACACTTAAAGAGCTAACCTGCACAGGAGATAAGATCTTGTCCACCCCTTACTTGTTGATGTATCACGTAACTGCGGTATTGTCTGTCAGTACCTTGCGGGGCCCATGTAATGAAAAGAGGATGAAGTGTTTGAAGAGCCAACAGAGGAACTCGCATCTCTGAAATTGATGCGGTCCCTTTGTTGAAACGACCATCCCATTCCACGTCTGACGCATCTGTGAAAAGCTCTTGAGGGGAGGTTGAAAAGGAAGCCCTGGATTGAATGACAGCTGCAGACTCCACCACTGAACTTCCAAGCTTGAGGCATGGAAGAAGGACTATGAAATCTAGAAGATGAGAGTGCTGAAGCCAAACTGACTTTAGAAACTACTGAAGCTTTCTCATGTAGAGTTTGGCTAGATGGAGCATAGGAATGGAATGGTGGAGGACATGAAACCAAGAGCTCTTAGAAATTCCCTGGCTGTAACTGAGGCCAGAGGAAGAAGGGCTTGAAAGAAGCCAATGAGAGTTAAGGCCTTGGGAAAAGGCAAGGATGCCAGCATTGGAAGTCTGGATCCTGCATTCTAGAAACACATGATCTTGTGAAGTCAGGAAGGACCTTTGGAAATTCACAGTGAACCCCAGACAGAAATGGTAAAATGAAGATGCTGCAGTACAATCTCTAGACAGGATGCCTGAAAAACAGTACGTCGTCTAATTAGGGAAAGACTTGTAACCCCTTTGGCCTGCAAAAAGCAATCACAGAAGCAAGGCATGTAGTGAATACCCTTGGAGCAGTAGAGACGCCAAAGCAGAGAACTGACAATGCCAGGAAGCGACAGAGAAATGTAAAAACATCCTCAAAAGGAGAGGAGTAAGGATATGAAGATAAGCACACTGAGGTCCAGAGAAAATAGAAAAGCCTGAGGATGCAGCAGAGAAAGTCTGAAGGGACAACATCCAAAAGTAAGGGACCTTCAGAAAGGTGTTTAGGTGAGAGAGATCCAGAATGGGTTTCCAAGTACACTCCCTCCTGGGACCAAGGTAATTCTGGAGTAAACCCCCCTTCCCCTTTGAGAAACTGGGACTTCCTGAATAGCTCCCAGAGTCAAGAGAATCTAAAGCACATCTGGAAAAAAGGCTAATTGTTTCTGTGGAATCTGAGGAATGTTCATGAAAGGGTGGGGGAGAGATTTCCAGACCATGTAATATCCTTGGTGAATTAGGAAAGAACACAGGAATCTTCAGTAATCTTTAACCAAACAGGAAGAGACATGAAAAGACGAAGAGAAAGGAATGTGGCTGATAAGTACAGGATAGGCAGACAGCACTTGTTTTGTCAGGAAAAGGAGACTTCTGAGCTACATGAGTCTGGATAGCATTAGCAGAAGGATCTCTTTTACCACCCTTCTTACTTTTGCATGGAGGGAGAGACTGCCTATGAACAAAGGCCGGCTAATTCCTTTGGAATTTAGGTACAGGAAAAACAAAGATACGTTTTAAATCTTGTAAAGCCTTACCCTTTTCCTGGAAGGACTTGAACAAATCAGCAGCAGAAGTGCCAAACAAATGCTTGTTACCCAGAGGAACATCCATCTACTTAGCATTAATATCATCAAGCAAAGGTTGAAGCTGAAGCCAGGAATATCTCCTCAGCACAGAGCCAAAATCAGCAGCCCTAGAAGACCCATCTGCTGCACCATATCTGCATTCAACAGAGTGGCAAGCCACCTGAGAAGTTCCTAACTAAGAGAGGACAGAAGTCTTCCCCTCAGATTCAGGAAGGTCAGAAATAACTTGACAAAGCTGAGACAGAAGAGCCAAAATATACCTCGTCATATGGGTCTGATAACTGACAGCTCTAAAAGCACAGGTAGCTGAAGTATAAAACTCCTTACCCAGTCTTTCCATAGTGCTACTGTCATTATCAGAAGTAGGCAACTTTGTAGAAGGCAGTAACTTAGATGGCTTGTCAGATGCCACAGACGGGTCAGCAGATGGAGACTTATAAAGGAACTCAGATTTTTGAGAGGAGGGGGGCTGAAAATCAGGAGCCTGAGATGCAGTAGAAAAGGCAGTCAACAAGGTAGAAGGTCTAGGATAGTCCACTTGCAAAAGCTCTTCATACATTTTTGAACCTCAAACATCTGGGCACATAATTGGATGGGCAGCTTCAAATTCTGCCCCAGTCTATCCTGCCTTGCCCTCCTTGAGGCTAGGACATTTTTAATACTTTTTTTGCCTAAGTTTGAAATAGTCTGCACAGATTGCCTAGTACTTCCTTATGAACAGCTTAATGTGTGAAGCAATGCCACAAAACTTTGAGCATAGCTAGCACATTTAAAGAGCTAACACTGTCCATTGTTAAACTGAAATTAACAGCAAACCGGTCACACAAACTGTACAGCTGTATATTCGTATAACGGCAGATTTACTAAAACCAGCCGACCACAAACTGTCAGATTATAAACATTTTCTTTAACACAGATATAAAACTGTCAGGTAAACTGCACTTCCTCAGTTGACTCAGATTACAAAATGTCCACCACAAAAGTCTTTTTATAGTTTCAAAACTTTATCCTTGATGAAAACATTCTTTTCCTGTATCAAAGCCTTCTTTGTCTGCAACATTATCTCAATCCAGAGAAAACCAATTCTCAGCAGGCTGAGATGTTCTTGCATTGGTAGGATAGTTGTAACTTTTTCTGTTGCGTTAGATATTCAAGCTAAAGGGAAATGGTTATGTACATTCAACTCTTTAGGATATCTCAACAAGCCTCTATTGTTAATGCCATTTGTTACAAAACATTATAATATTTTTTGTTCCACACAAACACATTCAGTTAAGCCAATGCATCACATGCTATTCTAAAAATATATCACAGTTATTATGATTACCAAGCTTCTGCTACTTGTGAAGGAAAACAATACTTTTTAACAATATGTCATAGGTAGGTACTAGACTATCAGCCCAAGGGCCTACGTAAGCCTAGCCAGCAAGGTTCCATAGCTTACGCCACCCAAGAAAGTTATTTTCCTGTGCCACTGTCCAGCAGACACACAGAGAAGTGATCCCTGGGGTGTATTTCCTATTTCTCATCCACTCAAGATTTTTCTTGAGTGCTAATGTAGAACTTTGCTCGACATAGATGGGTAGCTTGTTCCAGAGTACAGGAAGTCTCTAGGACAGGAATCTATCCCTCCAGCATGTCCTGTTTATTGTGGTGACAAGGTTTAGGTCCCTAGAGCATGTAGCTCGGAGGAATTGGCATTTCTTTAGGTGTAGCATGTCCAACAGCTCTGGGTTTGACATAGCTTGATATGTTAGGCAGAGATCACCTTGGAGTAGGCGATATGCTACGGAGTAAAGTTGGAGTTTTTTGAGGCGGTCAATGTAGGGCATTTGTTTGAGGCCAGTAATCCTCTTTGTGAGGTACTTCTGTGGCCTTTCCAGCTGCTGCAGATGTCTTGTGAGGTGTATTCCAAAAGGGGCGCTGTACTCTATAATGGGTCTAAACGAGTGACGAGTAGAGGGGAACAATGACCTCTTTTTTCCTGGATGAGAACCCTTTTATGATGAGGTGTGCCACGTAGAAGGACTTCCTGACTACTGTGGCGATGTGACTATCAAAGGAGAGACTACTGTCCACCTGGGTCCCAAGGTCTCTTATCACGCATTCGGTCTTAAGTAGATTGCTGCCTATGTGGTAGTTCATGGGTATAGAGTTTTTACCAAAGGGGATGACACTGCACTTTTTGGCATTGAGCTTGAGGCCATGGCTCTGACACCAGGCATCTATCTCAGCGAGGCCCTTCTGTAGGATGTCCACATCATTTGGGGACTTGACTATGGCTCCTAGTTTGCAGTCATCTGCGAACTTCATTAGCCAGAGGCCTTCTGTGTTAGCCTGTACTTCAGAGAAGTAGATACCAAACAGGTGAGGTCCCAGGACAGAACCCTGTGGTACTCCACTTGTCACTGCTTTGAGGTCAGATTTGGAGTCTGCAACTTCTACAGTGTGGGTTCTGTCAGTGAGCCAGTTGGCAACCCATCTTGTGATGTAGGGATTTATACATAGTTTAGTGAATTTAGCTATAATTCCATAATGGGGGATGGTGTCAAACGCCTTGGCAAGCACACACTTATTTCTGCCTGCATTTGCAAGCTCTGCATTTTTTAAGCTATTCCTAAAATATCACACTGTCAGTATGAGAAACAGCAGTTTTACCAATAACTGCTGTTACTGTGAGACCAAATCACATACATGCCATTTCTATGAGGGGAAATCAGTTTTACTTTATATAATACTATCACCCATATTTAGTTTTTGGGAGGGCTTTGTTAAATACACTCTGCCCCTTAGACACTTCTCATACAACAATGTACAGTTCTGGTAGGAGCATACTGCATACTGGCCTAGATACCAAAAGTAGCACTCCAATATTTATGCATTCATGGCTGGAAGGGATACATACAATGAATAGGTGGGGCTAAATGGCTTGAGGCAAGAATAAATTAACAAGCAAAGCTACAGTTTCACTTAAATAATTTGTAGGACACAACTTGAATGCTACACATGCATAGCAGCTGACCTGCAGCAGCAGTCTTAAATCAACATGCCTGAGATTTGCACAGTGTATTGTGATCTCTACCAGGAGGGAGTCAAGTACATGACTAAAAAATTACTACTTGCAGGCACCTTGATTGTTATGGACATCAGCTGGGTTTAAAGACCCTGTGTTTCTAGAGTATAGCCAAACAGTCCATGTATGTGCTGCTGAGGTCATAAAAAGGCAGAAATGTGCGTGCCCACAGCTAGTGGGGTTTGACTTCAATGGCCTGAATCTGTCCATAAAGACAAAGAAAAAGTCATGGACATCAAGAAGTCATATAGCTGATTAATGTCCTTAAGGGGTAATTTCCATACATCCCATGGGCCTCTACTACAGGAGGTTTACGGAATCACAGTGAATATTCTAGCTTGGCTAGGTTTTTCTTGTAATAATTACTAGCCACTTTCACCAAGAGGAGTTCATAGATTTATACTAGGCTATCTGCCCTAAGGCATTTATAAGCCTAGCCCAAAGTTTTCTGGCTTACGCCACCCCTTACGTTAAAAAATACTGTGCCCATTAGTTTTTGTGCCTCTGTCCAGCAGTGACACAGAGATGATTCCTGGGGTAAACCTACGATCTCCCATCCACCAGTCAAGATTTCTCTTGAACAGAGCCAGCGAGGTGCTTTGCCTCACATGGACCGGGATTTTATTCCACAGCATAGTCATCTTTGGAAGCTAGGTTTATTTACAAACCAAGTTTGTGTATCACTACCACAGTAGAACAACACTCATACAGACAGCTGCATGCAATTTAGCACACAGGATTAAGGCTATGAGCTGATAAACATTTTTACCTAGTGTCTTAATTTTGATTTGTTCAGACTGAGCTTTTCCACTTTGCCACTCTAAGCAAGTCTTTTAACCAGAAAAGACTTGCTGGTTGCCCCTGAAATTAAGCACTTGTGCCTAGCGTATTTACCTGGTTAATAAATCATAATAAAAAACAAGAAAAAATATGAACTTGTCGCCTCACAGTAAGACGTTGTCCTGTTCTATTCTCAGCTAGAGTGTCTTCTTTGTGGAGACATGCATGAATGGGCGTACCTTCGTTGAAGGTTGTGCATCAGGGCTGGCAACTCGGCACGTAAAAATCTACTACCAATCATTAGCGGACCGGAGTTCCGCTGTGGTGACCCCTAACCGGGAAAAGCCGAAAGACACAACAACATTTAAAGCAATGCACAAGAATATATATTTAACTTTAACACGTTACAAGCACACAAACATTCACATGACATACTGCATTATATGAACAAACACGCATTAACATTCTCATGCAAACCTACTGTATTAAATTTATAGATAACGCATACAAGCGACTTGCACATACACATTATTTCCTAAGCCGCTACCATTCCCTTCCTTGCTATCACTCCCCTTCATCTAGACAAAAAGCAAGCATTACACACCACTACTCACCAATCAAAAAGGGATGTATGTTTTAAAATAGAATGGCAGTTATCAGTCTGGCAGGTTACTTACTACATGCCATCATGCCATATTCCATCTATATTTATCAAAATGTATTTTGTTCCCAACATACTTAAAAGTTTCTATTATGTACACAAAAAAACAGCAGCTAAAAAAAGAAGAAACATTATCATTTACTCTGTTACAAACCTGGCAAATGGTGTATCTGTGTAATAAACTGAATTATTTGTCTCAGAAGACCGGATTACTTGGATTTTTTACACATTGAAGGTTATTTCTCACTCTGTCAACGCTTGCTTGAGTTATTTATCCATTTACTTATCTTTTTTATAAGCAAGCGTGCTGTGGCAGTAACCAGCATTTTTAATTTACCTTTCAACGCTGTTTAAACATGATAATGTTGATGGTTAGATAACTATGTCTTTTTTCTTGTCTTGATCTAGTTAACTCTTCTTACTTATGTATCTATGTACATGATTTTAGTTGTCACAGACCTGATGAAGGCTTTATTGCATTAGTTAACCAAAAGCGATTTTAGTTAAAAGTCCGTCTTTTTATGTGCATATTATATGCTGTTCTTAATATCTGATTTGGGAATGTGGGTTGCAAATAGATAAGTAGTGTTTTCTTAACTAGGATTTAGTTTGACCTAATCAGTAGTAGTGTGTAGGGATGGGGTACTTGCTGTTCTAAAATGCACTTTTTACAGCCCTGTTTATATTGTTTGCCTTGAATAGGCTTTTTTAAAATTAAACAGTGCGTACATTTTCCACACCTACTTTAAAGTGTACAAAAGCAGATACGTTTAACATTGTTAAATATTTCTGATTTTTGTTACTGAAGATCGCTTATCTAAGACGAATAAATGTCTGCTGCTTTGGAAAACTACCAGGTTTTCATGGTTTTTGGAAATTATTGTGACTAAGCTCATCAACAGTTTTAAGATCACTAGTTTCACTCATTTTTTTTTTTTTAATCATTAACTATAACTGGTTACCTTGCTAGATGATGACAGGCACAGAAGATGCAATAAGGACACTGACACTATCATGTTACATGACTATTACCCACTGATAGTACTCTGTTCCAAGACATACGCATATACCCAGTAACAGTACTCTGTCACAAGACATAAGGGTACTGTCCAAGGCAGGCCATAAGACTTGCTGGGGAAGCAAAGACTGATTTTGTCAGATATCATTACGGTGGAGCTCAGGCAGCCATTATGCTCTCAAAAGCCATATGGTTTTGAATATACTCTGTGGTGAATTTTAGAGCTTTCCTTCAACTTTCTAATCCAAGTACCTGATGTATCCTTTAATTACTAGATTTCTGATTTATATTTCAATTGTGTCATATTCTGGATTAATATAATCCAAACCATGGTCAACTGTTGCCCTCGTCTAATATGCCACAACCAACATTATTTATAGTAGAGTGAAATACATTCTTTGCAAACCTTATGGCTTGCTTGGGGGGCATGATGTATGGTAAAATATATTAACCTTGGCCTAGCTCAGTGGCATAGATAGAGCCCCAAGAGCCAAGTGATCCATATAACATTTTACAAATGACAGAAAAAAAATACTGAATTAGGAAAAATGTCTCAGTACAGAAAGATTCTACTTTGCGTGTGAGGCACTTGTTTACTATCTGGTAACCAGGTAGGTGTGCTAGTCTGAAGACCGTTTCAGACATGACCCGAAGGCAAAAAGCATACAATGCATAAGAATAAATGCAAAATCAAATGTTTTTAAAAGTCTTGGAACAAGCAGATCCTTATGCCTTACATTTCAGAGACAGAGTTAGCAGTAAAACAAAAGTTGTTTCAGTAAGTACAGTGTACACACAGGTCAGTTTTGAATTTCAACATTTTAGAAAATGAGCAGGACTACATTTAAGATAAAGAGTGAAAAGACTGTTGTGCTAGAGGTGACATTCAGAAGTTGTTTTACATAGAGGTTTGCTTTCTCCTAGCTACTTAGGGAGTACATCAGGTCTCAGATGGGCAAGTTTCCATCAAAGATATGCAACACCCACTTGTTCAGTATTTTATGAATAAGAGTACATAGGTGGTAAAGTCAGCCTTTCGGTGACTGGAAGCCATTTCAGACATACGATAAAATACCATGATAAAGTTGAAGTCCAATTAAGTTGTACCTTTTTAATATGAGCCTTCCCTGAGCTACAGAATTACATTTTAAAATTCTGAAAGCTTAAACTCGTATACAAATGCTTACACTAAATTGCAGTTTTAAGGATAGGAGTTATTTTACTTGTGATGTGTTTTTGGTGGTCTTCTACAGATTACTGTATGTGAATAAAGGTAAATTTACTGAAGAGGAATGTGTTGTAATGTACTATACAAAGAACCCAAGACAGACCACTCTGACACTGAACTGAAGAATCATTTGCTAAGCACATATTCTCAGGCATCTATAACAAAACAAATGTTACTTAAGTAAAATGCATACTTTTTCAGTTAACTGGCCAAAGCAGTAGTTGTAACAATTACATGTGGGAACAACTCCAAATGCAAAATACAAACCAGGAACCACAAATACAAACAATCCAAAAACTGAAGATAGTGAAGACACCAGCGAGAAGTTTAAAAGTTTATTAGTAATGAGCCAACAAGATTAAGCACTTTTGTCAGTCTATAACCAAGACTTCATCAGTTATAGACTGACGAAAGCACTTAATCTTGTTGGCTCATTACTAATAAACTTTTAAACTTCTTGCTGGTCTTCAGCACCTTCAGTTTTTGGATTGTTTGTTCATAGTCTACCCGAAGGCATTTATAAGCCTAGCCAGAATGTGTTGGCTTTCGCCACCCACTTAGATTAGTTCCCTGTGCCTCTGTCCAGCACAGCCACTGAAGTGATCCCCGGGGTAAACTTTGTTTTCCATCCACTCGTCAAGGTTTCTTTTGAAGAGCGTTAGTGAGGAGCTCTGCCCAACGTAGATTGAATCTTGCTCCAAAGCATGGGAAGTCTCTGAGACAGGAAGCTATCCCTCCAGCACATCCTATTTATTGTTGTGGTGAGGTTTGGATCCCTAAAGCGTGTGGCTCGAGGAGATAAGGTTTTCTTTAGGTGGAGCATAGCAGTCAACTCTGGGTTGGACATGGCCTTTTATATCAGGCAGAGATCACCTCTGACTAGGCGGTATGCAACAGAGTACAGCTGGAGTTTCTTCAGTCGAGCTGCATAGGGCATCTGTTTGAGGCCAGTGGTCCTCTTGGTGAGGTACTTCTGTGGTCTTACCAGCTGTAGCAGGTGTCTTGTAAGGTACATCCCAAATGGGACGTTGTACTCTATATGATGGGCCTGATGAGTGATGAGTTGAGGGGCACAATGACCTCTTTTGATCTAGATGCAAACCCTTTTGTGATTAGATGGGCCATGTAGAAGGATTTTCTAATCACTTTGGCAATGTGATTATCAAAGGTGAGATATGTGGTAGTTTGTGGGTAACTTTGTTTTTTCCAAAGGGGATGACTATGCACTTTTTGGCATTTAGCTTGAGGCCATGATTTTGATACCAGGTATCCGTCTCAGTGAGACCCTTTGGAGGATGTCTGTGTCAGCCGGAGAGTCAATTATAGCCCCTAGTTTGCAGTCGCCTGCAAACCTGGTCAGCCATAGTCCTCCTGTGCTTGCCTGTACCTCTGAGAAGTATATGCTGAACAGGAGGGGTCCTAAGACCGAGCCCTTGGGAACGCCACTTGTAACTGGTTTAGAGTTGGACCTAGCTCCCGCAACTCTCACCATGTGGGTTCTGTCGTGAGCCAGTTGGCAACCCATCTTGTGACATAGGTGTTTCTGTTCAGGCTGGTGAGCATGTCTGTAATACCAGAATGGGGAATGGTGTCGAAGACCTTAGCGAGGTCTAGGTAGGCTGTGTGTACCACCTTTCCCTTGTCTATAGCCTTGTAACTGTCTCAAAGAAGTCCATCAGGTTAGGAGGCATGATCTGCCCTTAAAGCCGAACTGGGTAGGGTCCAGTGTTTGGAAGTTCCCAATGTCTCTGTTAATGAGTTCCACGATGATGCGCTCCATAGCCTTGCAGACCAAGCTAGTCAGGCTTATAGGGTGATAGTTCCTGGGGTCTGTGGTGGCTTCACCTTTGTTGAGCGGAATAACCATTGCTGTGTGCCACTCTATGGGTACGTAGCCTGTGGAGAGGCCGAGTTTGAACAGTGTGTGTTTAGGTGAGGGGTTAGTTAGTCTTTGAGCGTGTGTAGGATGCAGCGTGGGACACCGTACAGTCCCACTGATGCTGTGTTTTTGGCTTTGGAGAGGACTGTTTTAACCTGAGTCTGTGATTTCATGGACTCTACATTATTCTGGTATGGTTATGGGCCCTTCTGGAGGTGAGAGGGGGGGGGGTGCAGTTTGCACTGAATCTGTCTGCCAGGATGTTGGCAAAATTGGTCGGTTCAGTGTATTTTGTGCCATTCTACACTAACTCCAAGCAGATCTGAGCATTGCCACTTAGATTCTTGACATAGCTAAAGAATGCCTTGTGGTTATCTTTGGAATCCTTGGCAATTTTTCTTTCAAAGCTCGCCTTGGATGATTTTATGAGGGATCGTAGTTTCTTGCTGATACTGATCAGGGAGGTCTTCCCTTCTTGGGATTTTACTATATTCTCTACTAGTTTCCTCCTTCTATTATATAGCTTGTTTATGGCAGGAGTCCACCAGACTGGTTTCCTTTTCTTGGAGGAGTGAGTCTTGGTTTTGCTTGGGATGGCACAATCCATGCATTCTTGTAGGTGCCTGTAGAATGTGTTAGTAAAGGATTTTGCAGCTTGGACAGTGTTATCCTTTAGCATGGGGGCTTTGAAACTTAACAACGGTCTTAAGTAATGTCATGTTTGCTTTTGAAAAGTTTTTCATGGTGATTTCCTTGTCCGGGGGTGGGGGCGGAATGTGGATATCCAAAGTGATTTGTTTATGGTGAGATCTAATCAGCGAGGGGTTGACCTCCGGTGTGGAACACCGGTCCCTCATGTTGGTGATGACCAGGTTCAATATGTTGTCACTTCTGGTGGGAGTGTTGACCAGTTGAACCAGGGCATTTGAGTTTATATATTCTAGGAAATGTTGGGCAAGGGAGTTAGTACTTGAGTCATTCTCCCAGTTAATGTTTGGGTAATTGAAATTACCCAATATTAGGGTGTTTGGTAGGACCTTTATCTTTCCCAGTGTTTCCAGAAACACGGAATGGGGGTCCTGGGACATGACTGGTGATCTGTAGCAAGCTACAATTTGAATTGCAGTTTTGCCCGTTGTTAGTTGCACATGGATGATCTCTGAAGCATCGTGCTGTGCCACTAACTTGGAAGCATGGGTATCCTTGATGAATATGGATATGCCCCCGCCTTTTGTATTTCGGTTTGGGTTCTGTGGCCAAAATGTATGGTATGAGTTGTAGCCTGGTAGTGCTGGGGTGCTCTCTGGAGCCTTAAACCAGGTTTCTGTTACTGCACATATATCGATTTTCTATATACTGATGAGTGCCGAGTGCGTGCATTTTGAGGTTTAGACTTCTGGCATTGAGTAGCATTACCCTCAGATTTTGTTACTTGTGCTATTTACGGCGGTGGGTTTGTTTTTTGAGCCTTACCTAAAAAAAGGCACACTGGGGGTGGCAAGAGCCTTGGCCAGTATTCGAAAGCCTAAGGGTGACAGGTGGAAAATATCTCTAGCGAAGCAGTGTGGCTTGTCGAGCATGTCATCCCAGGCGGACAGACACTGGATCCCCTTTGAATGACACCAGAAACTTAGCCAATTGTTGAACTCGAGAATTTTTTCTTTTTACCGTGGTTTCATTCTTGGTGAGGTCAGGATGCTACTCAGGGTCAGGGTCATACTGGCCTGGGCTACATGATCAAAGAGCTCTTCCATGTCTCTTTTCATGTAGTCCAGGGAGGTACGGCTCAGGTCATTCACACCAACATGGACAATGACAGTCATATTTGTGGAGTGACCTGAGTGCTTGTGTTATGTGGCAAATCCTGGCACCTGACAGGCAGCTAACATTAACCTTCTCCTTATTCAGCCTAGTGAGTGGGACGTCATTGTGCCCGACTAAAGTCACCTATTACTAGTATGTTGTATTTGTAATTACATGTGGGACACACAGCCAAGGATACCATAAGTAAGGCCAGTCTACAAAGCTTCAGACACCTTCCTTGCATGCTGTACATTTCTCCTTAAACATGAATGAACATGCCAGTATAAGAGTAATGTATGGATACACTAAGACTTGGCTTTCTTGCCTCTAGGTAGGACTGAATTCTAGTGCTCTGATTCAAGACTTGGAAAAAGAGACCAGGAAGAGATTGACGGGGGATGGAGGGAGGGTTATTGGTAGTGCAACAGTGATCTACTTTAACATTTGTTATGGCAAGTTAACAACACAAATTACTATGTTCTTTATAGATCCCTGTTGCATTGCCATTACATACTGGATGACTGCCGTAGCTCAAGAAGAGGTGGATGGACGTTCCGTTACTGCACACTGATGAACAGCTTAAGCTCTCTCACAGTGAAAAAAAGAAACTGATAGTTGAGGGCCAGTAATTCTGCCTGCTTTAGTAATACTCAGTTACTGGCTAGTAAGTACTCTGAGTGGATGCCAGTAAAGAAAAAACTTAGAGAGCATGAAAAAAATCAACTAGAAAAGTTGGAGAAAACACTTACTGGGAACAATCCTGCAGCTGTTCAGCAAAAAGAAGTTCAAGCACCAGCCTTTGTACAAGAGATTGCTTTGAGTAATTTAGAGGAAAAATAACACAAATGTGCTCAGAGCTGATTAAACTAAATGAAACACTGAAGAAGTATATCATCTCAAGTAAAAATGGCTGGAACAATGGAAGAAACTTTTAAACAGCTATTCAGATGAACTGATAAAATTGCAAAAATCAGAGGTCGAAATGAAGGAAAGGCTGACTGAGTATCAGACTGCTCAAGAAGAGCCATTTCAAAAAATGGTAGAGTTAGAGGACAGAGTACACAGAAGAAACTGGAAATTTCCTGCTGTACCAGAGAAAATGGAAGGAATATACTGCATTAATTTTATGAAAGCAGAAATAAGTAATTGGACTGGTATTCCACAGCAGGAATTGTGTGCATTCTCCGAACCTGGCCATGAGAAAGCAGCCAAAACCTGTATCACATTCATACCAGCAATCAGGAAATATTGAGAAGCAAGAGTGAGATTCAAGCTGCTATATCCAGCTGTTTTAAGAATATTTCTTTCCAGGAGGATCAAATTCATTTTTTGATGGAAAACAGGCTAAGGGAAAATGCAAACGTTTGTCAAACAATGAGTGATCCATAAGACAGAAGAGGACACTTCTCATTCTGATAAGCTCATAAGCAGCCATTGCCAGTGAAACCCTTTAAAGTGTTCTCCAAAGGAAAATGCTTGAGGGAGAAAGAAAAAAAAATACACAGGATTTGACAACAAGAATTGGGAGTACCTTGTAGTTGAACCAGAGTCCGGATGGGAGATGGTATTCTTCCTGTTCATCTCTGACAACACTGAAATTTGTGAATACATGTGAAAATATAAAGTATCAATTACAACTGTGTAATATGGCTTTACAAAAAAAAAAAAGTGCCTGAGAAAAAAAAAGTTTTTTGTTGACTTTGTTAAACTTGTGGGACTGACAGACATTTGCCCTGCTTCACATCATTAATGCATGAAAGGACACAAAGGAGAAAAATGGACAAAAAAACTATTTTTGTTCTTAGTATTTGTATAAAACATTTTACAATATAAATTGTATGCTATAGAGTAAATCATTTTAATTGTTTGTTGTATGTGATAAAGTTACTAAAGTAAACAACTGAATTTTTCTTTAAGAAATATAGGCATTACAATGCAAAAAGAGAAGAAAGGCTGGACAAAAGCATATTTAAGTCAATAGGTTGAACTGGAAACAAGCTGACTAAAAGTGAAGGCAATAAAATGAGAGTTCTGGACATTGCTTACTGACAGAAATTGAAAATTAATGCATTTACTAGAGCAGTGTATATTTTAGTTGTATTTAAAGATAGCCAGTACACTTTTTCTTAAGACTAATGGTTAATGTTTTCTGAAAGCATACAAGTTGATTTTCACTTATGGGAGAGAAATAAAGATAAGACAAGAACCAACAATAAGGGTTAGTAGGAGCACAGGTAACCTTAATTTTCAGTTAATTAATGCATGTGGGTTGTAGCTGTCGATTTGGGACAATTGTTCCCATCAGGAAACTGTATTAACGATCAACTTTCCAAACATTAATAGGTGCATGTAAAACAAAAGCTGAAAATGGATATTTAAAAAAGCTGTCAAGTAATAACTTATCATAAAGGCTATACAAACACAATATTATGAAACAAAAAGCTAAGGGTACCGAACTATATTAAGAAATGCAGAGGACAAGCAGCAATGCTACATGACACATACTTGGAAAGATGAGCATGTGGATTTGATAAAGGATGGATATTAAGCACAATATCAGGGATAAAGGAAAAGGGGAGTACTTACACCAATTGATAGAAGAGCTCCAATAGTGATAGAAAAGGGAAAACGTGTAAATGGTAGATTTGAAGAAGTAAGGGGCTACTGGCAAGGGAGGACTACTCTGGCATCTATTTATATTCTGCCTAAAACTGCTATTATGGAGCCTAAGAAAATCTTGGAAGAATAAAATCCGCTTTCAGCAGAGAATATTAAAGATAGGGACTGGAACTTGATTTGCAACATTGAGGATGCTTTGGGGGACCAAGGACGAAAATTATAAGATGGTAGACATTTTAAGGAATTTTGAAAATATTTGATAAGGAACATGAAAATTCAGTAGTAGGAACTCAGAGAATATGCATATCTCCAAAGATACGAGCATTAACTGGACACAATGTGCATTTAATTGAAAGCTTCGGCACACATCCAATAACTAACTTCAGATCATGCGCCAATAACAACAAAGATAAAAATGCAGGCAATTAAGCAAAAATGAGACACTGTTGCTTCCTTACCTACCTGTTAAAAATAGAGGAATTTAAGGAATGGGTGGTGGAAGTTAATGAGAGGGTAATTAGGGAAGTTAGAAATTTATTCAGAAGTTATAACTAGCAAATGGGGAAAAAATGAGACTGGAGTTTAAAAAACAGGGTAGAAATAAAAAAAAAAAAAACAGAAATGGTTAAGAAGTAACAAGGATTATTTATAGGGGTTGACAAAGGTTAATGTACTGCAAAATAAAGGGGATCTCGCAAAACATGAAAAGCACAACTACAGAGTGCTAAAGAGAAAATAAGGGAGTATCTGGACAATATTCATGAGTTTAGGAAGACTGCTGTTAAGCAACTGTTTTTTGATAACTCCAAAGCACAAGAACTCTTAGCACGAGTTGGAAAACGAAGAAAGTTGCAAAACTTAAGCCTATAACAAGAATAATAATCAGCAATCCTTTAGAGGTTATTACAGACACACTGGAAAGTTTATGAAAATCTGTATAAAGCCTAGGAATGTGGAAATCAAGAAAGCACAAATGGAAACATTTATGGAAGACTTTGGTATTTAAAGATTACAGTTAAGATAGGAGGAAATGAGATAAAAACTGTGATGTGCAATCAATCTGCAGGAAACTCTCTAGGAAAAGATGTTATTCCTGTAAGTGTTTGTAAGCTGGGAGGGAAGAAAAAGGATCTGGAAGGATTTGTTTAACAGTACTTTTAAAGGAGGGGAGGCACCAACATCCTGGAAGAAAACTGTTGTGCTCTAATACCTAAAGACAGTAAAGACCTGTCAGACCCAGCTTCATATAGGCCCATTTCAATTTTAAACAATGATTATAAAGTGTTTATGTCTAAACTACCTAAAAGAATGGCAAAGGTGTTTCCAAAATTGACAGATCTGGATCAATGTGATTTTGTGGAGGCACACATTTGACAACATTAATAGAAAGCAAAAAAAAAAAAAAAAAACTGTTATAATGTCCAATGTGTCATCCACAAGATAGAAGAAATCCAAAATACTTGAATAATCACAAGAATAAAGTTTAAGATACACAAAGCTTTTGATCAAACAGTTCTTCCTCAATGTAAACATGCTTGAAAGCTTTATATATTTTAAACTTTATTCTTGTGATAATTCGAGTGGCTGTGCCTCTCCTTGTGGTTTTTGGACATTTACAATGAAGCAGAATGTAAGAAGGTATTGTTGCTGCTGCTGCTGTTGGTTCTTGAGGACAGCATTTGCAAAGTAAGCTGGGATTGTGTGTGCGCTGGGCAATGGAAATATATCCAAAAAACAGCAAAAATAAGTCCACTCTCCCACGAGGCAAATTCTTCCATGATGAATAATAATATATAAATCACCAAACAGACAGCCACAGCACGGAAGTAACCAAGGCTGGCTCTATTAAAAGTACTTAATATAGAACATTCAAATATAAATTTTCAAAGAACTGAAGCGTTAAATATCAAGATCTATTTATTGATATAAATAACAACGGTTAGCGCTTTCACCCAAGTGGCTTCATCAGACCTTAGAAACATGACCAAATTACAGACCCTTTTTATACATAGTGTAGTATAAAGCCATGACATCATGTCCTGTAATCAGACATTTAAAAAAACATTTTAAAATACAATGTATAGTTCATCACGAATTAAAACATATTTAAACACAAAAATAAAATAAAGCAAACAGCTCCCTTCTCCAGCAATTACTATTGAAAGTAAATTAATTATTTCACTTTCAGCCTTCTCTTTTTTAGGGCCGGTTTCATAGGTATTTTGTCATTGAGCCCAGGTGTTCTATCAGCTCTAAGCTTAACTATCCATTTCATCTCACAATTCTCTGTGTGGCATATAATATCTCCCCCTCTAAGTCCCGAAATAATCGATTGTAACACTAAGAACCTGAATTCATGTGTAGAATCATGATTCTTCACATGCTTTGCTAGAGCATTATGATCAGAGCCAATACGTATGTGGTATATATGTTCCCTAATACGATGTCTCAACTTTCTATTTGTTTTGCCTATATAGAACGCGGTAGATATGGTGCACCTAGCTAAATAAACTACATTTTCAGTACCACAGTTCGCTGTAGTGTTAGGAGAATAAACAATACCCGTGACAGGGTGTATAAAACTATCACTAGTATCAATAAACCTGCATTGATTGCAGTCCTGACATGGCTCTGTTCTTTTACTACCCTCATAGTTAGATTTAGTCTGTAAACAGAGATAACACAATCTCTGCTTCAAACTCTGCTTATTCTTGAAGAGAAATTTAGGTACATCACCCACTACCTCACGTATATTCTCCTCCAGTAATAGAACATCCCAATGCTTGCGTATTATATCACTTAATTCAGGTGTATCTATTGAAAAGAACATGGGTATTCTAACACAGGGGGCATTGTGCCCATTAGTATTGCTCTGCAGTTCTCCCATCCTTATATCCGAGAAATAAGGACTAGCATTAGTTATTCTATCAATATCTACTCTAGCCAAAACATAATCTATCTCTTGTGTTTTATATGGTCTATCCAATAGCATAGATCTCAAAGTAGACAACTCGTTCTTATATTTATCATGATCAGGGTTCAGCCTCGATGTCCTCATCGCCTGGCCCTTAATCACATTCTTAAAAACATAGCTGGGATGCATGCTCTCCCTATGCAATACGGTGTTGCGATAACAAGCTTTCCTATGAATTCCTGTGTTCAAAAGACCATTAGACAGCCTTTCTATCTGCACATCTAAGAAAGAAATGTTACACAATAAAAAATTCATGGAGAACTTCAAATAGGTAGTCATACTATTCACTTGCGCGAAAAACTCATTTAAAGAATCCTCACTGTTGTTCCAAACAAAAAACAAGTCATCGACAAACCGTTTGTAGAAGCCAACATTTCTTTTAAACCCATCAAGTTGGAACAAAAACTTTACCTCTCAACAGGCCATGAAAATGTTGGCATAGCTACTGGCACAAGGTGTGCCCATAGCTACGCCATCATTCTGGATGAATAGACTGTCCTGAAAAAGAAATATATTGTTCTGCAAGACAGTCTCTAAAAATAAAGATACCAAGTCGATAGTTTTCTCATCATAACCAGAATGTGCAACCATGTACCGTTGGACACTCTCCATGCCTTCAATATTGGGTATCACAGTGAACAAACTGGTGACATTCAAAGTAACCAGAATATAATATGCATCATCGCTCACTGTTCTCATATAATCATACAAACATATCAAAAATTGCTTACTATCTTTCAGAATGTATGAATTAGCATCAACGAGGGGTCTCAAATGATGTTCAACAAACAAAGATAATGGTTCAGTGACCCACCCACGACCTGAAACAATAGGTCTCATGGGAGGGTCACTCAAATCCTTGTGCACCTTCGGAAGGCCATTAATTACTGGAATTAAAGGATTATTAACATATAAAAAATGATATAACTCAAAATCAACACATTTACTCAACAGAGCCTCATCTAAAACATCATATATCTTAAAAACTTTGTTCTCAACACTTTTCATGTCAATGGGAGAGTAAAAATTATTCTCATTAAGTAACAATACCATCTTGGCCTTATACCATTCACGATCAAGGACAACAGGGCCCCCATTGTCGGCTGGTCTGATGATAACAGAATCATCATTTTTCAAATCTCTTAAGGCCATTCTTTGTAAGTTAAATTATTTTTCTTTTTATAACCATCCCTACTATCATTCAGATTAAACTTATACATATCATCTATAACCAATTTTGAGAAAACCTCCAGGGTTGGATGAAGTACCGGGACATAAGTGCTGGGTTTCTTAAAAGATTTACAATGCCCAGGACCTGCCATTGAAAAGTCCAGTTTTAACTGTACGTTACGTGTAAACAACTTAAAATCAATTATTGTATCTGTAAGGTCATTTTTGCTAGTGGGGATGAAGGACAATCCTTTATCCAAAACCTGAATTTCAAATTCAGACAGAGCTCTATTAGATAGATTAACCACTAATGACTTTCCACACGCTCCCACATTTTTTTGAGCGTTGGTTGTTCTATATTAAGTACTTTTAATAGAGCCAGCCTTGGTTACTTCCGTGCTGTGACTGTCTGTTTGGTGATTTATATATTATTATTCATCACGGAAGAATTTGCCTCGTGGGAGAGCGGACTTATTTTTGCTGTTTTTTGGATACCTTTGCTTTTATTTCTGTTTCTCCACGGGGACATGGCTGATACTTCAAATGAATTGTCCTATTGTATGTTTTAGATGATGCTCTGTTGAGTAAATGTGTTGATTTTGAGTTATATCATTTTTTATATGTTAATAATCCTTTAATTCCAGTAATTAATGGCCTTCCGAAGGTGCACAAGGATTTGAGTGACCCTCCCATGAGACCTACTGTTTCAGGTCGTGGGTGGGTCACTGAACCATTATCTTTGTTTGTTGAATATCATTTGAGACCCCTCGTTGATGCTAATTCATACATTCTGAAAGATAGTAAGCAATTTTTGATATGTTTGTATGATTATATGAGAACAGTGAGCGATGATGCATATTATATTCTGGTTACTTTGGATGTCACCAGTTTGTTCACTGTGATACCCAATATTGAAGGCATGGAGTGTGTCCAACGGTACATGGTTGCACATTCTGGTTATGATGAGAAAACTATCGACTTGGTATCTTTATGTTTAGAGACTGTCTTGCAGAACAATATATTTCTTTTTCAGGACAGTCTATTCATCCAGAATGATGCATAGCTATGGGCACACCTTGTGCCTATAGCTACGCCAACATTTTCATGGCCTGTTGGGAGGAAGAGTTTTTGTTCCAACTTGATGGGTTTAAAAGAAATGTTGGCTTCTACAAACGGTTTGTCGATGACTTGTTTTTTGTTTGGAACAACAGTGAGGATTCTTTAAATGAGTTTTTCGCGCAAGTGAATAGTATGACTACCTATTTGAAGTTCTCCATGAATTTTTCATTGTGTAACATTTCTTTCTTAGATGTGCAGACAGAAAGGCTGTCTAATGGTCTTTTGAACACAGGAATTCATAGGAAAGCTTGTTATCGCAACACCTTATTGCATAGGGAAAGCATGCATCCCAGCTATGTTTTTAAGAATGTGATTAAGGGCCAGGCGATGAGGACATCGAGGCTGAACCCTGATCATGATAAATATAAGAACGAGTTGTCTACTTTGAGATCTATGCTATTGGATAGACAATATAAACCACAAGAGATAGATAATGTTTTGGCTAGAGTAGATATTGATAGAATAACTAGTGCTAGTCCTTATTTCTCGGATATAAGGATGGGAGAACTGCAGAGCAATACTAATAGGCACAATGCCCCCTATGTTAGAATACCCATGTTCTTTTCAATAGATACACCTGAATTAAGTGATATAATACGCAAACATTGGGATGTTCTATTACTGGAGGAGAATATACGTGAGGTAGTAGGTGATGTACCTAAATTTCTCTTCAAGAATAAGCAGAGATTGTGTTATCCCTGTTTACAGACTAAATCTAACTATGAGGGTAGTAAAAGAACAGAGCCATGTCAGGGCTGCAATCAATGCAGGTTTATTGATACTAGTGATAGTTTTATACACCCTGTCACGGGTATTGTTTATTCTCCTAACACTACAGCGAACTGTGGTACTGAAAATGTAGTTTATTTAGCTAGGTGCACCATATGTAACGCGTTCTATATAGGCAAAACAAATAGAAAGTTGAGACAACGTATTAGGGAACATATATATCACATACGTATTGGCTCGGATCATAATGCTCTAGCGAAGCATGTGAAGAATCATGATTCTACACATGAATTCAGGTTCTTAGTGTTACAATCGATTATTTCTGGACTTAGAGGGGGAGATATTATATGCCACACAGAGAATTGTGAGATTTATTTTATTTATTTATTTTACATTTGTTGACCGGGCTAGTCTAGCTGGATACATATCCTTTTTCAGTAGAGGCCCGGGGAGAAAAGCTCCCATACATGTGAACAGTATAGCATTACAATTTTATGGAAATCTTACATTATAATATATAACAAAACAGTAAAAAACCTTATATACATATTTGTAGTGAGAAAATCATTGGTATAATCTTAGATTGCAAAGGATGAGAAACAGTAAAATAAACATAATATATATGCTAGTAAAGAGAAATCCTAGGTTGAATAGATCAGAAAGGTAGATACGGAGGAGATAAACCTGGTTGATAGTAGAGAGAGAGTAGAAAGTAGGGTAAAGTAAGGCAGAAGGTGTTAATCTGGGGTTGGACAGGGGCATAGCCAGTGGGACTTAAAATGGATAGTTAAGCTTAGAGCTGATAGAACACCTGGACTCAATGACAAAATACCTATGAAACCAGCCCTAAAAAAGAGAAGGCTGAAAGTGAAATAATTAATTTACTTTCAATAGTAATTGCTGGAGAAGGGAGCGGTTTGCTTTATTTTATTTTATTTTTGTGTTTCAATATGTTTTAATTCGTGATGAACTATACATTGTATTTTTAAATGTTTTTTTAAATGTCTGATTACAGGACATGATGTCATGGCTTTATACTACACTATGCATAAAAAGGGTCTGTAATTTGGTCATGTTTCTAAGGTCTGATGAAGCTACTTGGGTGAAAGCGCTAACCGTTGTTATTTATATCAATAAATAGATCTTGATATTTAACGCTTCAGTTCTTTGAAAATTTATATATGAATGTTCTATATTAAGTACTTTTAATAGAGCCAGCCTTGGTTACTTCCGTGCTGTGACTGTCTGAATGGAAATATATGCATTTCCAGAGACATTTATAAGGTTAGTTAGGATATATGAGGAGGCTAGTTAGGAGGATATATGAGGGATCAGAGGCAAAAATTAAAGTGATAGGGTTCCTCTCTGATCAGTTGTGTCTGAACACAGGAACCAAGCAGGGGTGGCCCTCTTTCCCTTTATTATTTGAGTTATATTTAGAGCCATTGGCAAATAATATAAGGGACTCAGAAATTCAAGGATACAGTTGGTATGGTAATTAAGAAAAGTTATCTATCTGCAGGTGACATTACTTTGCATCTGATAAAAAAACAAAATGACACCTCAGTGTTGTGGAACATTTGAGGATTCTGAATATAAAATTAACCAAGACAAAATAAAAGCTACAGCTGTAAACTATGTACCCATACAAGAACTGGTTCAGCAATACCCATATTTATGGTGACAGGACAAATTAAGTACTTAGGAGTATGGGTTAAATTTTGTTATGGCAGCTAAGGATATGTGGGAACAGACAAAAGATAATAGAAAAACTGAGAAAATAGAAGCTCGTATATGGATATGAATAGTAAAATAAAAGCAGTGAATTTTTTTTAGTTCCTATAGATTTATATTCAGGTCACGCAAACTTGTGGACAGCGATTAATAAAGAGTTGAAAGATTTTATCTGGGAGGGGAAGAGGACAAGGGTCAAGTGGGATGAGCCGATCCATCCAGAAAAATAAGGTTGTTTTTGCATCTTTCGGCTTATCCCGGTTAGGGGTCGCCACAGCGGAACTCCGGTCCGCTAATGTTTGGTATTGGATTTCTACGTGCAGAGTTACCAGCCCTGATGCACAACCTTCAACGAAGGCACACCCATTCACGCATGCCTCCACACAGAAGACGTTCTAGCTGAGAATCGAATGCAACAACGTCTTGTTGTGAGGCGACAACGCTACCGCAGCACCACTACCGCGTAGGTAGTCTAGAATTACCTGATTTTAACTGATATTTTAGAGCTACATAGTAAGGCTCATATAAACAACAAAAATAAAGCATGGGGGAAATTCAAGAAATAAGGAGAGAATGAGATTTTGGATGCAGATCCCAAGCACACTCCAAAGAATTTCATCTCTGGTAGATGGCAAATGTGATGGGGAAAAAGGGCAACTGTGAGCATATTTTCTAGAAAGGTAATGAGTTGGCATATTTAAAAAAATCCCCACTGAGTACTCTATCAAGAATATTGGGTGAACAAAAGGGTGTAACTAAGGAAATGACTATTGTGAGCTAGAATACAGGATCTAAATTCCCTAAACACAGTAAGGCCTTGTTGATTTTAATTCTGGCGGCTGCCAAAAAAGCAATTAGTAGAAAGTGGAAATCAAAGTCTAAGCTAGTGAATATTTATTGACATCTGAGTAGTGGGAAAGTCCGACTGGGTAGAAGCTCACTTTCAGTGGAGGCCTGGGGAGAAAAGCTTCAAATTATTACAAAACATTTTAATAACAATTTTACAATCTTCAAAAATAAAACCAACATCTTCAGATTAAATAATTATAGCAAATTAGAAATAATATAAAATACATTTCTTAAGAATCGATACAAGGTAATACCAATTATTTAACATTTACAGAAATTTTAGACAGTTTGTACAGAAATTAAAGGTAAATTAGTCTAATACAAATAGGAACTGTAATACGAAATGAAGAAAAAAACAGGCTTATGGTACATTTAGAAAGTCAGGGAAGAGAATTAGATAGTAAGGAAGTAAGTGAAGAAGGGAGACTAAGGTATAAGGAATAAAAAGGAACATGCTCACATTTAGGTATGTAGTTCATCCTGGTTTTAAGAAAGAAAGACAGACTATAACTAGGAAGTCTTTCAAAGTGGTTTTGAAAGATGCAAGGAAGGCTAGAGACCAAATACATACAGGTAAGAAGTTCCAGGCATTAGCAAACTTGTAAGAGTACAGACAATGCCCAGCAGATTTGCTAGGTTTGTAGACAGGAGTTTTTGGTCACCGGATCACAATGACTGACTGGAAACATAGTTGTGTAGAATGTTTTTAAGTGCTGGATAGGCAGACGGATGCTGGACAATTTTAGAGGTGGTAAGATGATGTGTGTAAGATGATGTGTATATGATAGATGCACTATACAGATTCAGATATGATAAAGATGCTTGGTAAGATAGGGGAGAAATGGCTCCTGAGAGCACTAAGAGCAGTGTGGAGAGAAAGGCGCATCCCAGATGACTGGAAAATAAGCATACACGTGCCAGTATACAAGAACAAAAGGGGCATCCACAAGTGTGGGCAGTAAAGAGGCAAACTCCTATCACATTAATGAAAGTTCTGGAGTGGGTGATTGATAAACGGATATGCAGAGTAGTAGAATGCAAGATGGGAGATGAGCAGTTCGGATTCAGATCAGGATGCAACACAATTGACCCGATGTTTGCAGTGAGACAGATACCCGAGAAGACACTAGAGATGAGGACAAAGTCCAACTGGGCATTCCTAGACTTGGAGAAGGCATATGACAAGTTCCGAAGAAAGCTGATCTGGGCAGAACTGTGGCGTTTTGAAGTCCCAGAAACATTGGTAGAATTAGTGCAGGCTATGTACAAGGACCCAATGACTCAAGTATGAACAGTGTCAGCCTCACAGAGGGGTCTCCAGTGGGAGTGGGTGTACACCAGGGATCAGCTCTGAGCCCACTGCTGTTCATACTGGTGATGGACTACATTAGTAAACAGGTCAGAGGGGTCAGATCAACAAAGTTGCTGTATGCAGACAATGTGGCATTGCAGGCAGACTCTGAGCTAGAAATTCAGCAAACGATAGGAGAATGGAATGCAAAACTGAAGGCACATGGGATGAAACTAAACACAGATAAGACGGTGGTAATGGTAAACTGGGGAAATCAGAACAAGGTGAGAATAGAGAAAGAAGGGAAGATGGTGGAACAGGTAAAACAGCTTCAAGCACCTGGAAGGGGTGGTTGAGGAGAAGAGAAGTCTGAATGAAGAGATCAAAGCTAGAATCAGGAGGGGCTGCAGCCAACTGGCATAGCGTGTCAGATGTAGTCTATGACAGTAGAATGCCAAAGAAGCTGAAAAGTAAGATGTACAAGACAGTGGTGCGACCAGTACTACTGTATGGTACAGAAACCTGGGCAGTAAAGGCAGAACATTTGAAGAAGCTAAAGGTGATGGAAATAAAGTGCTTGAGAAGGGGGGTAGGATGCACACTGTGCGACAGACAAAGAAATGAAGACATAAGAGCAGAAGCCAAAGTAGCTCCAATTGCAGAAAAAAATCTGAGAGAACAGATTACGGTAGTTTGGACACGTACAAAAAATGCAGAAGACAATCTGGTGAGGAAGATTTGGGACAGACAGGAAAAAGTCAAGAGGAAGTGAACATCCAGCAAAGAGGTGGATGGACTGTGTGAAAGAAAATCTGTGACAGGCATGAGTGTTGAAGATGGCAGGAGTGTGGCACTAAATCAAGAGAGTTGGCGACAGTTAACACAATACCCAGACCCCATGTAAAAAAATGGGAAAAAGGTATCTGATGATGTGTATATGTCATTTGATGCGGTAGTTGCAGGGGCGGCCCGTGCTATTGGACTGCCGGACTGCAGCCCCCTCAACAAAAGAACTACAAACAAATTAAAAAAAAAAAGAAAAAAAAAGAAAAAAAATTTTTTAAATTCGCGGACTTCGCGCATGCGCAGTAGTCCAGACTACTGCGAGTCTACTGCGCATGCTCCAGGCAGTCCAGGTAGGGAAACATGAGGAGACGTCTGTGCACTTTTAAAGTGTACAGACTCGCTGGGAAAACGCGTCGGGGCCGGACTGCAACACCAGCAGTCTCTCTCGTCGGGAAGGGTTTGGATTGCGGGACTTTGGATTATTGCGCGGGCATTTGGATTACGTTATGGAGAATGGGCAGCAAGGACAGGTAAGTGTGTTAATTATTGTTTAGAATGGTAGGGAAATGTGTGAATGAATGTATGCCTATTTGAATGGACTGGTGTGTGTGTGTGTGTGTGTGTGTGTGTGTGTGTGAATGCCCTAGGTGCTCATGGTGGTGTGGTAGGGAATTCCTCAGGCTTGAACCCTGTACCCTGTATGCAGGTGTTAAAGACTTGAGTTCCCTACCCACCACCATTTGTAAAAAATTGCAGATTTTTGCCTCATATTTGATCTGATCTGTTCCTCATAATATCTATTGTTTGTAAATGTTGCAATGCTTGATATTTGATGGTGTAGTCGTAGCATTGTTGCCTCACAGCTGCAGGTTCTCAGGTTTGATTCTTGGCTGGGGTTCCTTCTTTGTTGGGTCGTTTGCTTGATATTTGATGGTGTAGTAGTAGTAGCAGTGTTGGGGGTTCCTTCTTTGTGGGGTCTGTTTGCTTGATATTTGATGGTGTAGTAGTAGCATTGTTGCCTCACAGCTACAGGTTCTCAGGTTTGATTCTTGGCTGGGGTTCCTTCTTTGTGGGGTCTGTATCTTCTCCCTGTGTTTGTGTGGGTTTGCTTTTGTGTCCTCCCATGTTACGAAGACATGTCTGCATTATTTCTAACTGGGCCTCTGCTGAAAATAGTTTTTTTGTTCCAAGTCAGACTGTCCTGATTAACAAATGTTACATAAAATTGACAGGTATTTGAATTTCAGACTTCAGGTTTCTGAATGTTTAATTTCTTACATATTTGATGGTGCAGTGGCAGTATTGTTGCCTCATAGCTACAGGATTTGTGGTTTGATTCTTGGCTGTGGTGCCTTCTTTGTGGAGTCTCCATCTTATCTCTGTGTTTGTGTGGATTTGCTCTGGTATCCTGCCATTTTACAAAGACGTGTCTACAGTATTTCTCCCTGGGCCTCTGCTGAAAATTGTTTTTGTTCCATCAGAAGTAAAATTGACAGGCATTTGAATTTCAGACTTCATAGTCTTCAGAAAATACATAGTAAAACAACATTTTATTCTAGCAATAAATATATAGTAACACAACCTTTTAATTATAGCAATTTTTTAAGTTTATAAGATGACTATTTGAA